>NW_022279622.1:160000-434028 GCF_009193385.2 Nasonia vitripennis | reverse complement strand
AGAACATAATTAGATAAATCTCAAAAATAATTTGTGTCGCCTACCTGTTGAGCATCGTTACTACTAACTACCACTACGGAGTACCAGAGTCGACTGATATAGAAACTCTTTGCGCAGGCTTTCTATACCAATTAACGTACATGCGTACTAAGTGAGAAATATTATTGGCACTCTCTTTCAGGACAAAACTGATATAAGAACATATTTGATAAATCTCATAAAAAATAATTTGTGTCGTCTTCCTGTTGAGCATCGTGACTACTAACTACCACTACGGAGTACCAGAGTCGACTGATATAGAAATATCTGCGCACGCTTTCTATACCAATTGACGCCAATGCGTACTAAGTGTGAAATATTATCCACACTTTCTTTCCGGACACCACTTATATAAGAACATAATTAGATAAATCTCAAAAATAATTTGTGTCGTCTTCCTGTTGAGCATCGTGACTACTAACTACCACTACGGAGTACCAAAGCAGACTGATATAGGAACTCTCTCGCTGGATATTATTACGAATTGACGCCGATACGTACTAAGTGTGAAAATATTATTCACACTTTCTTTCCGGACACCACTTATATAAGAACATAATTAGATAAATCTCAAAATAATTTGTGTCGTCTTCCTGTTGAGCATCGTGACTACTAACTACCACTACGGAGTACCAGAGTCGACTGATATAGGAACTCTCTGCGCAGGCTTTCTATACCAATTAACGTACATGCGTACTAAGTGAGAAATATTATTGGCACTCTCTTTCAGGACACCACTGATATAAGAACATTATTGATAAATCTCAAAATAATTTGTGTCGTCTTCCTGTTGAGCATCGTGACTACTAACTACCACTACGGAGTACCAGAGTCGACTGATATAGAAACTCTCTGCGCAGGCTTTCTATACCAATTGACGCCAATGCGTACTAAGTGTGAAATATTATTCACACTTTCTTTCGGACACCACTATATAAGAACATAATTAGATAAATCTCAAAAATAATTTGTGTCGTCTTCCTGTTGAGCATCGTGACTACTAACTACCACTACGGAGTACCAGAGTCGACTGATATAGAAACTCTCTGCGCAGGCTTTCTATACCAATTGACGTACATGCGTACTAAGTGTGAAATATTATTCACACTTTCTTTCCGGACACCACTTATATAAGAACATAATTAGATAAATCTCAAAAATAATTTGTGTCGTCTTCCTGTTGAGCATCGTGACTACTAACTACCACTACGGAGTACCAGAGTCGACTGATATAGGAACTCTCTGCGCAGGCTTTCTATACCAATTAACGTACATGCGTACTAAGTGTGAAATATTATTGACACTTTCTTTCAGGACACCACTTATATAAGAACATATTGATAAATCTCAAAAATAATTTGTGTCGTCTTCCTGTTGAGCATCGTGACCACTAACTACCACTACGGAGTACCAGAGTCGACTGATATAGAAATTTCTGCGCACCTTCTATACCAATTGACGCCAATGCGTACTAAGTGGAAATATTATCCACATTTCTTTCGGAACACACTATATAAGAACATAATTAGATAAATCTCGAAATAATTTGTGTCGCTCCTGTTGAGCATCGTAACTACTAACTACCACTACGAGTACCAGAGTCGACTGATATAGAACTCTCTTCGCTGGTTTTATACCAATTGACGCATGCGTACTAAGTGTGAAATATTATTCACACTTTTTTCCGGACACCACTTATATAAGAACATAATTAGATAAATCTCAAAAATAATTTGTGTCACTTCCTGTTGAGCATCGTGACTACTAACTACCACTACGAGTACCAGAGTCAGACTGATATAGAACTCTCTGCGCAGGCTTTTATACAATTAACGTCATGCGTACTAAGTGGAAATATTATTGACACTTCTTTCGGACAAACTTATATAAGAACATAATTAGATAAATCTCAAAATAATTTGTGTCGTCTTCCTGTTGAGCATCGTGACTACTAACTACCACTACGGAGTACCAGAGTCGACTGATATAGAAATTATCTGCGCGCACTTTCTATACCAATTGACGCCAATGCGTACTAAGTGTGAAATATTATTCACACTTTCTTTCCGGACACCACTTATATAAGAACATAATTAGATAAATCTCGAAAATAATTTGTGTCGTCTTCCTGTTGAGCATCGTGACTACTAACTACCACTACGGAGTACCAAAGTCGACTGATATAGGAACTCTCTTCGCGGCATTTTATACCAATTGACGCCAAGCGTACTAAGTGTGAAATATTATTCACACTTTCTTTCCGGACACCACTTATATAAGAACATAATTAGATAAATCTCGAAAAATAATTTGTGTCGTCTTCCTGTTGAGCATCGTGACTACTAACTACCACTACTGAGTACCAGAGTCAACTGATACAGGAACTCTCTGCGCAGGCTTTCTATACTAATTAACGTACATGCGTACTAATTGAGAAATATTATTGCACTCTCTTTCAGGACAAAACTGATATAAGAACATAATTGATAAATCTCAAAAATAATTTGTGTCGCCTTCCTGTTGAGCATCGTTACTACTAACTACCACTACGGAGTACCAGAGTCGACTGATATAGTAACTCTCTGAGCAGGCTTTTATACCAATCGACAAGCGTACTAAGTGTGAAATATTATTACACTTTCTTTCCGGACACCACTGATATAAGAATAATTAGATAAATCTCAAAAATAATTTGTGTCATCTTCCTGTTGAGCATCGTGACTACTAACTACCACTACGGAGTACCAGAGTCGACTGATACAGGAACTCTCTGCGCAGGCTTTCTATACCAATTAACGTACATGCGTACTAAGTGAGAAATATTATTGGCACTCTCTTTCAGGACAAAACTGATATAAGAACATATTGATAAATCTCATAAACAATTTGTGTCGTCTTCCTGTTGAGCATCGTGACCACTAACTACTACTACGGAGTACCAGAGTCGACTAATATAGAAATTATCTGCGCACGCTTTCTATACCAATTGACGCCAATGCGTTCTAAGTGGAAATATTATCCACATTTCTTTCTGGACACCACTTATATAAGAACATAATTAGATAAATCTCGAAATAATTTGTGTCACTTCCTGTTGAGCATCGTGACTACTAACTACCACTACGGAGTACCAAAGCAGACTGATATAGGAACTCTCTTCGCAGGCTTTATACCAATTACGACATGCGTACTAAGTGTGAAATATTATTCACACTTTCTTTCCGGACACCACTATATAAGAACATAATTAGATAAATCTCAAAAATAATTTGTGTCGTCTTCCTGTTGAGCATCATTACTACTAACTACCACTACTGAGTACCAGAGTCGACTGATACAGGAACTCTCTGCGCAGGCTTTCTATACCAATTAACGTACATGCGTACTAAGTGAGAAATATTGTTAGCACTCTCTTTCAGGACAAAACTGATATAAGAACATATTTGATAAATCTCAAAAAATTTGTGTCGTCTTCCTGTTGAGCATCGTGACACTAACTACTACTACGGAGTACCAGAGTCGACTAATATAGAAATTATCTGCGCACGCTTTCTATACCAATTGACGCCAATGCGTACTAAGTGCGAAATATTATCCACATTTCTTTCTGGACAGCACTATATAAGAACATAATTAGATAAATCTCTGAAATAATTTGTGTCAACTTCCTGTTGAGCATCGTACTACTAACTACCACTACGGAGTACCAGAGTCGACTGATATAGAAACTCTTGCGCAGGCTTTCTATACCAATTAACGTACATGCGTACTAAGTGAGAAATATTATTGACACTTTATTTCTGGACACCACTTATATAAGAACATAATTAGATAAATCTCAAAAATAATTTGTGTCATCTTCCTGTTGAGCATCGTGACTACTAACTACCACTACGAGTACCAAACAGACTGATATAGGAACTCTCTTCGCTGGATATTATACGAATTGACGCCCATACGTACTAAGTGTGAAATATTATTCACACTTTCTTTCCGGACACCACTTATATAAGAACATAATTAGATATATCTCAAAAATAATTTGTGTCGTCTTCCTGTTGAGCATCGTGACTACTAACTACCACTACGGAGTACCAGAGTCGACTGATATAGAAATTATCTGCGCGCACTTTCTATACCAATTGACGCCAATGCGTTCTAAGTGTGAAATATTATCCACACTTTCTTTCCGGACACCACTTATATAAGAACATAATTAGATAAATCTCGAAAATAATTTGTGTCGTCTTCCTGTTGAGCATCGTGACTACTAACTACCACTACGGAGTACCAAAGCAGACTGATATAGAACTCTCTTCGCTGGATATTATACGAATTGACGCCGAACGTACTAAGTGTGAAATATTATTCACACTTTCTTTCCGGACACCACTTATATAAGAACATAATTAGATAAATCTCGAAAATAATTTGTGTCGTCTTCCTGTTGAGCATCGTGACTACTAACTACCACTACTGAGTACCAGAGTCGACTGATACAGGAACTCTCGGCGCAGGCTTTCTATACTAATTAACGTACATGCGTACTAATTGAGAAATATTATTGGCACTCTCTTTCAGGACAAAACTGATATAAGAACATAATTTGATAAATCTCAAAAATAATTTGTGTCGCCTTCCTGTTGAGCATCGTTACTACTAACTACCACTACGGAGTACCAGAGTCGACTGATATAGTAACTCTCTGAGCAGGCTTGTTATACCATTCGACAAGTAGGCGTAATCTGTGTGAATTATTATTTACACTTTCTTTCCGGACACCACTATACAAGAACATAATTAGATAAATCTCAAAAATAATTTGTGTCATCTTCCTGTTGAGAATCGTGACTACTAACTACCACTACGGAGTAGCAGAGTCGACTGATATAGAAACTCTCTGCGCAGGCTTTCTATACCAATTAACGTACATGCGTACTAAGTGAGAAATATTATTGGCACTCTCTTTCAGGACAAAACTGATATAAGAACAGTATTTGATAAATCTCATAAACAATTTGTGTCGTCTTCCTGTTGAGCATCGTGACCACTAACTACTACTACGGAGTACCAGAGTCGACTAATATAGAAATTATCTGCGCACGCTTTCTATACCAATTGACGCCAATGCGTACTAAGTGCGAAATATTATCCACAGTTTCTTTCTGGACAGCACTATATAAGAACATAATTAGATAACTCTCTGAAATCATTTGTGTCGTCTTCCTGTTGAGCATCGTGACTACGAACTACCACTACGGAGTACCAAAGCAGACTGATATAGGAACTCTCTTCGCTGGATATTATACGAATTGACGCCGATACGTACTAAGTGTGAAATATTATTCACACTTTCTTTCCGGACACCACTATACAAGAACATAATTAGATAACTCTCTGAAATAATTTGTGTCAACTACCTGTTGAGCATCGTAACTACTAACTACCACTACGGAGTACCAGAGTCGACTGATATAGAAACTCTTTGCGCAGGCTTTCTATACCAATTAACGTACATGCGTACTAAGTGAGAAATATTATTGGCACTCTCTTTCAGGACAAAACTGATATAAGAACATTATTTGATAAATCTCATAAACAATTTGTGTCGTCTTCCTGTTGAGCATCGTGACCACTAACTACTACTACGGAGTACCAGAGTCGACTAATATAGAAATTATCTGCGCACGCTTTCTATACCAATTGACGCCAATGCGTACTAAGTGCGAAATATTATCCACAGTTTCTTTCTGGACAGCACTATATAAGAACATAATTAGATAACTCTCTGAAATCATTTGTGTCAACTACCTGTTGAGCATCGTAACTACTAACTACCACTACGGAGTACCAGAGTCGACTGATATAGAAACTCTTTGCGCAGGCTTTCTATACCAATTAACGTACATGCGTACTAAGTGTGAAATATTATTCACACTTTCTTTCCGGACACCACTATACAAGAACATAATTAGATAAATCTCAAAAATAATTTGTGTCATCTTCCTGTTGAGAATCGTGACTACTAACTACCACTACGGAGTACCAGAGTCGACTGATACAGGAACTCTCTGCGCAGGCTTTCTATACCAATTAACGTACATGCGTACTAAGTGAGAAATATTATTGCACTCTCTTTCAGGACAAACTGATATAAGAACATATTTGATAAATCTCAAAATAATTTGTGTCGTCTTCCTGTTGAGCATCGTGACTACTAACTACACTACGGAGTACCAGAGTCGACTGATATAGAATTATCTGCGCAGCTTTCTATACCAATTGACGCCAATGCGTACTAAGTGGAAATATTATCCACATTTCTTTCGGACACACTATATAAGAACATAATTAGATAAATCTCGAAATAATTTGTGTCCTCCTGTTGAGCATCGTAACTACTAACTACCACTACGGAGTACCAGAGCGACTGATATAGAACTCTTTGCGCAGGCTTTTATACCAATTAACGACATGCGTACTAAGTGAGAAATATTATTGACACTTTATTTCTGGACACCACTTATATAAGAACATAATTAGATAAATCTCAAAAATAATTTGTGTCGTCTTCCTGTTGAGCATCGTGACTACTAACTACCACTACGAGTACCAAACAGACTGATATAGGAACTCTCTTCGCTGGATATTATACGAATTGACGCCCATACGTACTAAGTGTGAAATATTATTCACACTTTCTTTCCGGACACCACTTATATAAGAACATAATTAGATATATCTCAAAAATAATTTGTGTCGTCTTCCTGTTGAGCATCGTGACTACTAACTACCACTACGGAGTACCAGAGTCGACTGATATAGAAATTATCTGCGCGCACTTTCTATACCAATTGACGCCAATGCGTTCTAAGTGTGAAATATTATCCACACTTTCTTTCCGGACACCACTTATATAAGAACATAATTAGATAAATCTCGAAAATAATTTGTGTCGTCTTCCTGTTGAGCATCGTGACTACTAACTACCACTACGGAGTACCAAAGCAGACTGATATAGGAACTCTCTTCGCTGGATATTATACGAATTGACGCCGACACGTACTAAGTGTGAAATATTATTCACACTTTCTTTCCGGACATCACTTATATAAGAACATAATTAGATACATCTCGAAAATAATTTGTGTCGTCTTCCTGTTGAGCATCGTGACTACTAACTACCACTACTGAGTACCAGAGTCAACTGATACAGGAACTCTCTGCGCAGGCTTTCTATACTAATTAACGTACATGCGTACTAATTGAGAAATATTATTGGCACTCTCTTTCAGGACAAAACTGATATAAGAACATAATTTGATAAATCTCAAAAATAATTTGTGTCGCCTTCCTGTTGAGCATCGTTACTACTAACTACCACTACGGAGTACCAGAGTCGACTGATATAGTAACTCTCTGAGCAGGCTTTTTATACCAATCGACAAGCAGGCGTAATCTGTGTGAATTATTATTTACACTTTCTTTCCGGACACCACTGATATAAGAAGTTAATTAGATAAATCTCAAAAATAATTTGTGTCATCTTCCTGTTGAGCATCGTGACTACTAACTACCACTACGGAGTACCAGAGTCGACTGATATAGGAACTCTCTGCGCAGGCTTTCTATACCAATTAACGACATGCGTACTAAGTGGAAATATTATTCACTCTCTTTCAGGACAAACTGATATAAGAACATATTGATAAATCTCATAAACAATTTGTGTCGTCTTCCTGTTGAGCATCGTGACACTAACTACTACTACGGAGTACCAGAGTCGACTATATAGAAATTATCTGCGCACGCTTTCTATACCAATTGACGCCAATGCGTACTAAGTGGAAATATTATCCACATTTCTTTCGGACACACTTATATAAGAACATAATTAGATAAATCTCGAAATAATTTGTGTCGTCTTCCTGTTGAGCATCGTAACTACTAACTACCACTACGGAGTACCAGAGTCGACTGATATAGAAACTCTTTGCGCAGGCTTTCTATACCAATTAACGTACATGCGTACTAAGTGTGAAATATTATTCACACTTTCTTTCCGGACACCACTATATAAGAACATAATTAGATAAATCTCAAAAATAATTTGTGTCATCTTCCTGTTGAGCATCGTGACTACTAACTACCACTACGGAGTACCAGAGTCGACTGATACAGGAACTCTCTGCGCAGGCTTTCTATACCAATTAACGTACATGCGTACTAAGTGAGAAATATTATTGGCACTCTCTTTCAGGACAAAACTGATATAAGAACATTATTTGATAAATCTCAGAAACAATTTGTGTCGTCTTCCTGTTGAGCATCGTGACCACTAACTACTACTACGGAGTACCAGAGTCGACTAATATAGAAATTATCTGCGCACGCTTTCTATACCAATTGACGCCAATGCGTACTAAGTGCGAAATATTATCCACAGTTTCTTTCTGGACAGCACTATATAAGAACATAATTAGATAACTCTCTGAAATAATTTGTGTCAACTACCTGTTGAGCATCGTAACTACTAACTACCACTACGGAGTACCAGAGTCGACTGATATAGAAACTCTTTGCGCAGGCTTTCTATACCAATTAACGTACATGCGTACTAAGTGAGAAATATTATTGACACTTTATTTCTTGACACCACTTATATAAGAACATAATTAGATAAATCTCAAAAATAATTTGTGTCGACTTCCTGTTGAGCATCGTGACTACTAACTACCACTACAGAGTACCAAAACAGACTGATATAGGAACTCTCTTCGCTGGATATTATACGAATTGACGCCCATACGTACTAAGTGTGAAATATTATTCACACTTTCTTTCCGGACACCACTTATATAAGAACATAATTAGATATATCTCAAAAATAATTTGTGTCGTCTTCCTGTTGAGCATCGTGACTACTAACTACCACTACGGAGTACCAGAGTCGACTGATATAGAAATTATCTGCGCGCACTTTCTATACCAATTGACGCCAATGCGTTCTAAGTGTGAAATATTATCCACACTTTCTTTCCGGACACCACTTATATAAGAACATAATTAGATAAATCTCGAAAATAATTTGTGTCGTCTTCCTGTTGAGCATCGTGACTACTAACTACCACTACGGAGTACCAAAGCAGACTGATATAGGAACTCTCTTCGCTGGATATTATACGAATTGACGCCACACGTACTAAGTGTGAAATATTATTCACACTTTCTTTCCGGACACACTTATATAAGAACATAATTAGATAATCTCGAAAATAATTTGTGTCGTCTTCCTGTTGAGCATCGTGACTACTAACTACCACTACTGAGTACCAGAGTCAACTGATACAGGAACTCTCTGCGCAGGCTTTCTATACTAATTAACGTACATGCGTACTAATTGAGAAATATTATTGCACTCTCTTTCAGGACAAACTGATATAAGAACATAATTTGATAAATCTCAAAAATAATTTGTGTCGCCTTCCTGTTGAGCATCGTTACTACTAACTACCACTACGGAGTACCAGAGTCGACTGATATAGTAACTCTCTGAGCAGGCTTTTATACCAATCGACAAGCAGGCGTAATCTGTGTGAATTATTATTTACACTTTCTTTCCGGACACCACTGATATAAGAAGTTAATTAGATAAATCTCAAAAATAATTTGTGTCATCTTCCTGTTGAGAATCGTGACTACTAACTACCACTACGGAGTACCAGAGTCGACTGATATAGGAACTCTCTGCGCAGGCTTTCTATACCAATTAACGTACATGCGTACTAAGTGAGAAATATTATTGCACTTTCTTTCGGACAAACTGATATAAGAACATATTTGATAAATCTCAAAATAATTTGTGTCGTCTTCCTGTTGAGCATCGTGACTACTAACTACACTACGGAGTACCAGAGTCGACTAATATAGAAATTATCTGCGCACGCTTTCTATACCAATTGACGCCAATGCGTTCTAAGTGTGAAATATTATCCACACTTTCTTTCCGGACACCACTTATATAAGAACATAATTAGATAAATCTCGAAAATAATTTGTGTCGTCTTCCTGTTGAGCATCGTGACTACTAACTACCACTACGGAGTACCAAAGCAGACTGATATAGGAACTCTCTTCGCTGGATATTATACGAATTGACGCCGACACGTACTAAGTGTGAAATATTATTCACACTTTCTTTCCGGACATCACTTATATAAGAACATAATTAGATAAATCTCGAAAATAATTTGTGTCGTCTTCCTGTTGAGCATCGTGACTACTAACTACCACTACTGAGTACCAGAGTCAACTGATACAGGAACTCTCTGCGCAGGCTTTCTATACTAATTAACGTACATGCGTACTAATTGAGAAATATTATTGGCACTCTCTTTCAGGACAAAACTGATATAAGAACATAATTTGATAAATCTCAAAAATAATTTGTGTCATCTTCCTGTTGAGCATCGTGACTACTAACTACCGCTACGGACTACCAGAGTCGGCTAATATAGGAACTCTCTGCGCTGGCTTTTTATACCAATTGACGCGCATGCATACTAATTGTGAATTATTATTCACACTTTCTTTCCGGACACCACTTATATAAGAACATAATTAGATAAATCTCAAAAATAATTTGTGTCGTCTTCCTGTTGAGCATCGTACTACTAACTACCACTACGGAGTACCAGAGTCGACTAATATAGAACTTTCTGCGCACTTTCTATACCAATTGACGCCATGCGTACTAATGTGAAATATTATTCCACTTTCTTTCGGACACACTATATAAGAACATAATTAGATAATCTCGAAATAATTTGTGTCGACTTCCTGTTGAGCATCGTGACTACTAACTACCACTACGGAGTACCAAACAGACTGATATAGGAACTCTCTTCGCTGGATATTATACGAATTGACGCCATACGTACTAAGTGTGAAATATTATTCACACTTCTTTCCGGACACCACTTATATAAGAACATAATTAGATATATCTCAAAAATAATTTGTGTCGTCTTCCTGTTGAGCATAGTGACTACTAACTACCACTACGGAGTACCAGAGTCGACTGATATAGAAATTATCTGCGGCACTTTCTATACCAATTGACGCCAATGCGTACTAAGTGTGAAATATTATCCACACTTTCTTTCCGGACACCACTTATATAAGAACATAATTAGATAAATCTCGAAAATAATTTGTGTCGTCTTTCTGTTGAGCATCGTGACTACTAACTACCACTACGGAGTACCAGAGTCGACTGATACAGGAACTCTCTGCGCAGGCTTTCTATACAATTAACGTACATGCGTACTAATGAGAAATATTATTGGCACTCTCTTTCAGGACAAAACTGATATAAGAACATATTGATAAATCTCAAAAATAATTTGTGTCGCTTCCTGTTGAGCATCGTACTACTAACTACCACTACGGAGTACCAGAGTCGACTGATATAGAACTCTCTGGCAGGCTTTTATACCAATTCGACAATAGCGTAATCTGTGTGAAATATTATTACACTTTCTTTCCGGACACCACTATATAAGAACATAATTAGATAAATCTCAAAATAATTTGTGTCATCTTCCTGTTGAGAATCGTGACTACTAACTACCACTACGGAGTACCAGAGTCGACTGATATAGAAACTCTCTGCGCAGGCTTTCTATACCAATTAACGTACATGCGTACTAAGTGAGAAATATTATTGGCACTCTCTTTCAGGACAAACTGATATAAGAACATATTTGATAAATCTCATAAACAATTTGTGTCGTCTTCCTGTTGAGCATCGTGACACTAACTACTACTACGGAGTACCAGAGTCGACTAATATAGAAATTATCTGCGCACGCTTTCTATACCAATTGACGCCAATGCGTACTAAGTGTGAAATATTATCCACACTTTCTTTCCGGACACCACTTATATAAGAACATAATTAGATAAATCTCGAAAATAATTTGTGTCGTCTTCCTGTTGAGCATCGTGACTACTAACTACCACTACGGAGTACCAAAGCAGACTGATATAGGAACTCTCTTCGCAGGCTTTTATACCAATTACGACATGCGTACTAAGTGTGAAATATTATCACACTTTCTTTCGGACACACTATATAAGAACATAATTAGATAACTCTCGAAATAATTTGTGTCGACTTCCTGTTGAGCATCGTGACTACTAACTACCACTACGGAGTACCAGAGTCGACTGATATAGGAACTCTCTGCGCAGGCTTTCTATACCAATTAACGTACATGCGTACTAAGTGAGAAATATTATTGGCACTCTCTTTCAGGACAACTGATATAAGAACATAATTTGATAAATCTCAAAATAATTTGTGTCGTCTTCCTGTTGAGCATCGTGACTACTAACTACCACTACGGAGTACCAGAGTCGACTAATATAGAAATATCTGCGCACGCTTTCTATACCAATTGACGCCAATGCGTACTAAGTGGAAATATTATCCACTTTCTTTCGGACACACTATATAAGAACATAATTAGATAATCTCAAAATAATTTGTGTCGCTTCCTGTTGAGCATCGTAACTACTAACTACCACTACGGAGTACCAGAGTCGACTGATATAGAAACTCTCTGCGCAGGCTTTCTATACCAATTAACGTACATGCGTACTAAGTGAGAAATATTATTGACACTTTCTTTCGGACACCACTTATATAAGAACATAATTAGATAAATCTCAAAATAATTTGTGTCGACTTCCTGTTGAGCATCGTGACTACTAACTACCACTACGGAGTACCAAATCGACTGATATAGGAACTCTCTTGCGCGGATTTTATACAATTGACGCCATACGTACTAAGTGTGAAATATTATTCACACTTTCTTTCCGGACACCACTTATATAAGAACATAATTAGATAAATCTCGAAAATAATTTGTGTCGTCTTCCTGTTGAGCATCGTGACTACTAACTACCACTACGGAGTACCAAGCAGACTGATATAGGAACTCTCTGCGCAGGCTTTATACCAATTGACGCACATGCGTACTAAGTGAGAAATATTATTCACACTTTCTTTCGGACACCACTTATATAAGAACATAATTAGATAAATCTCGAAAATAATTTGTGTCGTCTTCCTGTTGAGCATCGTGACTACTAACTACCACTACGGAGTACCAAGCAGACTGATATAGGAACTCTCTTCGCGGATTTATACAATTGACGCCATACGTACTAAGTGTGAAATATTATTCACACTTTCTTTCGGACACACTATATAAGAACATAATTAGATAATCTCAAAATAATTTGTGTCGTCTTCCTGTTGAGCATCTTACTACTAACTACCACTACGGAGTACCAGAGTCGACTGATATAGAACTCTCTGCGCAGGCTTTCTATACCAATTAACGTACATGCGTACTAAGTGAGAATATTATTACACTTCTTTCAGGACAAACTGATATAAGAACATAATTAGATAAATCTCAAAAATAATTTGTGTCGCTTCCTGTTGAGCATCGTTACTACTAACTACCACTACGGAGTACCAGAGTCGACTGATATAGAACTCTCTGAGCTGGCTTTTATACCAATTGACGCATGCGTACTAAGTGTGAATATTATTACACTTTCTTTCGGACACCACTTATATAAGAACATAATTAGATAAATCTCATAAACAATTTGTGTCGTCTTCCTGTTGAGCATCGTGACACTAACTACTACTACGGAGTACCAGAGTCGACTAATATAGAAATTATCTGCGCACGCTTTCTATACCAATTGACGCCATGCGTACTAAGTGCGAAATATTATCCACATTTCTTTCTGGACAGCACTATATAAGAACATAATTAGATAATCTCTGAAATAATTTGTGTCACTTCCTGTTGAGCATCGTAACTACTAACTACCACTACGGAGTACCAGAGTCGACTGATATAGAACTCTTTGCGCAGGCTTTCTATACCAATTAACGTACATGCGTACTAAGTGGAAATATTATTGACACTTTCTTTCTGGACACCACTTATATAAGAACATAATTAGATAAATCTCAAAAATAATTTGTGTCGACTTCCTGTTGAGCATCGTGACTACTAACTACCACTACAGAGTACCAAACGACTGATATAGGAACTCTCTTCGCTGGATATTATACGAATTGACGCCATACGTACTAAGTGGAAATATTATTCACACTTTCTTTCCGGACACCACTTATATAAGAACATAATTAGATAAATCTCAAAAATAATTTGTGTCGTCTTCCTGTTGAGCATCGTGACTACTAACTACCACTACGGAGTACCAGAGTCGACTGATATAGAAATTTCTGCGCGCATTTTATACCAATTGACGCCATGCGTTCTAAGTGTGAAATATTATCCACACTTTCTTTCCGGACACCACTTATATAAGAACATAATTAGATAAATCTCGAAAATAATTTGTGTCGTCTTCCTGTTGAGCATCGTGACTACTAACTACCACTACGGAGTACCAAAGCAGACTGATATAGGAACTCTCTTCGCTGGATATTATACGAATTGACGCCACACGTACTAATGTGAAATATTATTCACACTTTCTTTCCGGACACCACTTATATAAGAACATAATTAGATAAATCTCGAAAATAATTTGTGTCGTCTTCCTGTTGAGCATCGTGACTACTAACTACCACTACGGAGTACCAGAGTCAGACTGATATAGGAACTCTCTGCGCAGGCTTTCTATACAATTAACGTACATGCGTACTAATTGAGAAATATTATTGGCACTCTCTTTCAGGACAAAACTGATATAAGAACATAATTTGATAAATCTCAAAAATAATTTGTGTCGCCTTCCTGTTGAGCATCGTTACTACTAACTACACTACGGAGTACCAGAGTCGACTGATATAGGAACTCTCTGCGCAGGCTTTTATACCAATCGACAGCAGGCGTACTAGTGTGAAATATTATTTACACTTTCTTTCCGGACACCACTTATATAAGAACATAATTAGATAAATCTCAAAAATAATTTGTGTCGTCTTCCTGTTGAGCATCGTGACTACTAACTACCACTACGGAGTACCAGAGTCGACTGATATAGAAATTATCTGCGCAGGCTTTCTATACCAATTGACGCCATGCGTATCTAAGTGTGAAATATTATTCACACTTTCTTTCCGGACACCACTTATATAAGAACATAATTAGATAAATCTCAAAATAATTTGTGTCGTCTTCCTGTTGAGCATCGTGACTACTAACTACCACTACGGAGTACCAGAGCGACTGATATAGAAATCTCTGCGCAGGCTTTTATACCAATTGACGCCAATGCGTACTAAGTGGAAATATTATCCACAGTTTCTTTCTGGACACACTATATAAGAACATAATTAGATAATCTCGAAATAATTTGTGTCGTCTTCCTGTTGAGCATCGTACTACTAACTACCACTACGGAGTACCAGAGTCGACTGATATAGAAACTCTCTGCGCAGGCTTTCTATACCAATTAACGTACATGCGTACTAAGTGAGAAATATTATTGACACTTTTTTCTGGACACCACTATATAAGAACATAATTAGATAAATCTCAAAAATAATTTGTGTCGACTTCCTGTTGAGCATCGTGACTACTAACTACCACTACGGAGTACCAAACAGACTGATATAGGAACTCTCTTCGCTGGATATTATACGAATTGACGCCATACGTACTAAGTGTGAAATATTATTCACACTTTCTTTCCGGACACCACTTATATAAGAACATAATTAGATAAATCTCAAAAATAATTTGTGTCGTCTTCCTGTTGAGCATCGTGACTACTAACTACCACTACGGAGTACCAGAGTCGACTGATATAGAAATTATCTGCGCGCACTTTCTATACCAATTGACGCCAATGCGTCTAAGTGTGAAATATTATCCACACTTTCTTTCCGGACACCACTTATATAAGAACATAATTAGATAAATCTCGAAAATAATTTGTGTCGTCTTCCTGTTGAGCATCGTGACTACTAACTACCACTACGGAGTACCAAAGCAGACTGATATAGGAACTCTCTCGCGGCTATTATACGAATTGACGCCGACACGTACTAATGTGAAATATTATTCACACTTTCTTTCCGGACACACTATATAAGAACATAATTAGATAATCTCGAAAATAATTTGTGTCGTCTTCCTGTTGAGCATCGTGACTACTAACTACCACTACGGAGTACCAGAGTCAACTGATACAGGAACTCTCTGCGCAGGCTTTCTATACTAATTAACGTACATGCGTACTAATTGAGAAATATTATTGGCACTCTCTTTCAGGACAAAACTGATATAAGAACATAATTTGATAAATCTCAAAAATAATTTGTGTCGCCTTCCTGTTGAGCATCGTTACTACTAACTACCACTACGGAGTACCAGAGTCGACTGATATAGTAACTCTCTGAGCAGGCTTTTTATACCAATCGACAGCAGGCGTATCTGTGTGAATATTATTACACTTTCTTTCCGGACACCACTTATATAAGAACATAATTAGATATATCTCAAAAATAATTTGTGTCGTCTTCCTGTTGAGCATCGTGACTTCTAACTACCACTACGGAGTACCAGAGTCGACTGATATAGAAATTATCTGCGCGCACTTTCTATACCAATTGACGCCATGCGTTCTAAGTGTGAAATATTATCCACACTTTCTTTCCGGACACCACTTATATAAGAACATAATTAGATAAATCTCGAAAATAATTTGTGTCGTCTTCCTGTTGAGCATCGTGACTACTAACTACCACTACGGAGTACCAAAGCAGACTGATATAGGAACTCTCTTCGCTGGATATTATACGAATTGACGCCGACACGTACTAAGTGTGAAATATTATTCACACTTTCTTTCCGGACACACTTATATAAGAACATAATTAGATAATCTCGAAAATAATTTGTGTCGTCTTCCTGTTGAGCATCGTGACTACTAACTACCACTACTGAGTACCAGAGTCGACTGATATAGGAACTCTCTGCGCAGGCTTTCTATACTAATTAACGTACATGCGTACTAATTGAGAAATATTATTGGCACTCTCTTCAGGACAAAACTGATATAAGAACATAATTTGATAAATCTCAAAAATAATTTGTGTCGCCTTCCTGTTGAGCATCGTTACTACTAACTACCACTACGGAGTACCAGAGTCGACTGATATAGTAACTCTCTGAGCAGGCTTTTTATACCAATCGACAAGCAGGCGTAATCTGTGTGAATTATTATTTACACTTTCTTTCCGGACACCACTATATAAGAATTAATTAGATAAATCTCAAAATAATTTGTGTCATCTTCCTGTTGAGATCGTGACTACTAACTACCACTACGGAGTACCAGAGTCGACTGATACAGGAACTCTCTGCGCAGGCTTTCTATACTAATTAACGTACATGCGTACTAATTGAGAAATATTATTGGCACTCTCTTTCAGGACAAAACTGATATAAGAACATAATTTGATAAATCTCAAAAATAATTTGTGTCGCCTTCCTGTTGAGCATCGTTACTACTAACTACCACTACGGAGTACCAGAGTCGACTGATATAGTAACTCTCTGAGCAGGCTTTTTATACCAATCGACAAGCAGGCGTAATCTGTGTGAATTATTATTTACACTTTCTTTCCGGACACCACTGATATAAGAAGTTAATTAGATAAATCTCAAAAATAATTTGTGTCATCTTCCTGTTGAGAATCGTGACTACTAACTACCACTACGGAGTAGCAGAGTCGACTGATATAGAAACTCTCTGCGCAGGCTTTCTATACCAATTAACGTACATGCGTACTAAGTGAGAAATATTATTGGCACTCTCTTTCAGGACAAAACTGATATAAGAACAGTATTTGATAAATCTCATAAACAATTTGTGTCGTCTTCCTGTTGAGCATCGTGACCACTAACTACTACTACGGAGTACCAGAGTCGACTAATATAGAAATTATCTGCGCACGCTTTCTATACCAATTGACGCCAATGCGTACTAAGTGCGAAATATTATCCACACTTTCTTTCCGGACACCACTTATATAAGAACATAATTAGATAAATCTCGAAAATAATTTGTGTCGTCTTCCTGTTGAGCATCGTGACTACTAACTACCACTACGGAGTACCAAAGCAGACTGATATAGGAACTCTCTTCGCAGGCTTTTTATACCAATCGACAAGCAGGCGTAATCTGTGTGAATTATTATCCACACTTTCTTTCCGGACACCACTTATATAAGAACATAATTAGATAAATCTCGAAAATAATTTGTGTCGTCTTCCTGTTGAGCATCGTGACTACTAACTACCACTACGGAGTACCAAAGCAGACTGATATAGGAACTCTCTTCGCTGGATATTATACGAATTGACGCCGATACGTACTAAGTGTGAAATATTATTCACACTTTCTTTCCGGACACCACTTATATAAGAACATAATTAGATAAATCTCGAAAATAATTTGTGTCGTCTTCCTGTTGAGCATCTTGACTACTAACTACCACTACTGAGTACCAGAGTCGGCTGATATAGGAACTCTCTGCGCAGGCTTTCTATACTAATTAACGTACATGCGTACTAATTGAGAAATATTATTGGCACTCTCTTTCAGGACAAAACTGATATAAGAACATAATTTGATAAATCTCAAAAATAATTTGTGTCGCCTTCCTGTTGAGCATCGTTACTACTAACTACCACTACGGAGTACCAGAGTCGACTGATATAGTAACTCTCTGAGCTGGCTTTTTATACCAATCGACAAGCAGGCGTAATCTGTGTGAATTATTATTTACACTTTCTTTCCGGACACCACTTATATAAGAACATAATTAGATAAATCTCGAAAATAATTTGTGTCGTCTTCCTGTTGAGCATCGTGACTACTAACTACCACTACTGAGTACCAGAGTCGACTGATACAGGAACTCTCTGCGCAGGCTTTCTATACTAATTAACGTACATGCGTACTAATTGAGAAATATTATTCACACTTTCTTTCCGGACACCACTTATATAAGAACATAATTAGATATATCTCAAAAATAATTTGTGTCGTCTTCCTGTTGAGCATCGTGACTACTAACTACCACTACGGAGTACCAGAGTCGACTGATATAGTAACTCTCTGAGCAGGCTTGTTATACCATTCGACAAGTAGGCGTAATCTGTGTGAAATATTATTCACACTTTCTTTCCGGACACCACTTATATAAGAACATAATTAGATATATCTCAAAAATAATTTGTGTCGTCTTCCTGTTGAGCATCGTGACTACTAACTACCACTACGGAGTACCAGAGTCGACTGATATAGAAATTATCTGCGCGCACTTTCTATACCAATTGACGCCAATGCGTACTAAGTGAGAAATATTATTGGCACTCTCTTTCAGGACAAAACTGATATAAGAACATTATTTGATAAATCTCATAAACAATTTGTGTCGTCTTCCTGTTGAGCATCGTGACCACTAACTACCACTACGGAGTACCAGAGTCGACTGATATAGAAATTATCTGCGCGCACTTTCTATACCAATTGACGCCAATGCGTTCTAAGGGTGAAATATTATCCACACTTTCTTTCCGGACACCACTTATATAAGAACATAATTAGATAAATCTCGAAAATAATTTGTGTCGTCTTCCTGTTGAGCATCGTGACTACTAACTACCACTACGGAGTACCAAAGCAGACTGATATAGAAATTATCTGCGCACGCTTTCTATACCAATTGACGCCAATGCGTACTAAGTGTGAAATATTATCCACACTTTCTTTCCGGACACCACTTATATAAGAACATAATTAGATAAATCTCGAAAATAATTTGTGTCGTCTTCCTGTTGAGCATCGTGACTTCTAACTACCACTACGGAGTACCAAAGCAGACTGATATAGGAACTCTCTTCGCAGGCTTTATATACCAATTAACGTACATGCGTACTAAGTGAGAAATATTATCCACAGTTTCTTTCTGGACAGCACTATATAAGAACATAATTAGATAACTCTCTGAAATAATTTGTGTCAACTACCTGTTGAGCATCGTAACAACTAACTACCACTACGGAGTACCAGAGTCGACTGATATAGAAACTCTTTGCGCAGGCTTTCTATACCAATTAACGTACATGCGTACTAAGTGAGAAATATTATTGACACTTTATTTCTGGACACCACTTATATAACAACATAATTAGATAAATCTCAAAAATAATTTGTGTCGACTTCCTGTTGAGCATCGTGACTACTAACTACCACTACAGAGTACCAAAACAGACTGATATAGGAACTCTCTTCGCTGGATATTATACGAATTGACGCCCATACGTACTAAGTGTGAAATATTATTCACACTTTCTTTCCGGACACCACTTATATAAGAACATAATTAGATATATCTCAAAAATAATTTGTGTCGTCTTCCTGTTGAGCATCGTGACTTCTAACTACCACTACGGAGTACCAGAGTCGACTGATATAGAAATTATCTGCGCGCACTTTCTATACCAATTGACGCCAATGCGTTCTAAGTGTGAAATATTATCCACACTTTCTTTCCGGACACCACTTATATAAGAACATAATTAGATAAATCTCGAAAATAATTTGTGTCGTCTTCCTGTTGAGCATCGTGACTACTAACTACCACTACGGAGTACCAAAGCAGACTGATATAGGAACTCTCTTCGCTGGATATTATACGAATTGACGCCGACACGTACTAAGTGTGAAATATTATTCACACTTTCTTTCCGGACATCACTTATATAAGAACATAATTAGATACATCTCGAAAATAATTTGTGTCGTCTTCCTGTTGAGCATCGTGACTACTAACTACCACTACTGAGTACCAGAGTCAACTGATACAGGAACTCTCTGCGCAGGCTTTCTATACTAATTAACGTACATGCGTACTAATTGAGAAATATTATTGGCACTCTCTTTCAGGACAAAACTGATATAAGAACATAATTTGATAAATCTCAAAAATAATTTGTGTCGCCTTCCTGTTGAGCATCGTTACTACTAACTACCACTACGGAGTACCAGAGTCGACTGATATAGTAACTCTCTGAGCAGGCTTTTTATACCAATCGACAAGCAGGCGTAATCTGTGTGAATTATTATTTACACTTTCTTTCCGGACACCACTGATATAAGAAGTTAATTAGATAAATCTCAAAAATAATTTGTGTCATCTTCCTGTTGAGAATCGTGACTACTAACTACCACTACGGAGTACCAGAGTCGACTGATACAGGAACTCTCTGCGCAGGCTTTCTATACCAATTAACGTACATGCGTACTAAGTGAGAAATATTATTGGCACTCTCTTTCAGGACAAAACTGATATAAGAACATTATTTGATAAATCTCATAAACAATTTGTGTCGTCTTCCTGTTGAGCATCGTGACCACTAACTACTACTACGGAGTACCAGAGTCGACTAATATAGAAATTATCTGCGCACGCTTTCTATACCAATTGACGCCAATGCGTTCTAAGTGTGAAATATTATCCACACTTTCTTTCCGGACACCACTTATATAAGAACATAATTAGATAAATCTCGAAAATAATTTGTGTCGTCTTCCTGTTGAGCATCGTGACTACTAACTACCACTACGGAGTACCAAAGCAGACTGATATAGAAATTATCTGCGCACGCTTTCTATACCAATTGACGCCAATGCGTACTAAGTGTGAAATATTATCCACACTTTCTTTCCGGACACCACTTATATAAGAACATAATTAGATAAATCTCGAAAATAATTTGTGTCGTCTTCCTGTTGAGCATCGTGACTACTAACTACCACTACGGAGTACCAAAGCAGACTGATATAGGAACTCTCTTCGCAGGCTTTATATACCAATTAACGTACATGCGTACTAAGTGAGAAATATTATCCACAGTTTCTTTCTGGACAGCACTATATAAGAACATAATTAGATAACTCTCTGAAATAATTTGTGTCACTCCTGTTGAGCATCGTAACTACTAACTACCACTACGGAGTACCAGAGTCGACTGATATAGAAACTCTTTGCGCAGGCTTTCTATACCAATTAACGTACATGCGTACTAAGTGAGAAATATTATTGACACTTTATTTCTGGACACCAGTTATATAAGAACATAATTAGATAAATCTCAAAAATAATTTGTGTCGACTTCCTGTTGAGCATCGTGACTACTAACTACCACTACAGAGTACCAAAACAGACTGATATAGGAACTCTCTTCGCTGGATATTATACGAATTGACGCCCATACGTACTAAGTGTGAAATATTATTCACACTTTCTTTCCGGACACCACTTATATAAGAACATAATTAGATATATCTCAAAAATAATTTGTGTCGTCTTCCTGTTGAGCATCGTGACTTCTAACTACCACTACGGAGTACCAGAGTCGACTGATATAGAAATTATCTGCGCGCACTTTCTATACCAATTGACGCCAATGCGTTCTAAGTGTGAAATATTATCCACACTTTCTTTCCGGACACCACTTATATAAGAACATAATTCGATAAATCTCGAAAATAATTTGTGTCATCTTCCTGTTGAGAATCGTGACTACTAACTACCACTACGGAGTACCAGAGTCGACTGATACAGGAACTCTCTGCGCAGGCTTTCTATACCAATTAACGTACATGCGTACTAAGTGAGAAATATTATTGGCACTCTCTTTCAGGACAAAACTGATATAAGAACATTATTTGATAAATCTCATAAACAATTTGTGTCGTCTTCCTGTTGAGCATCGTGACCACTAACTACTACTACGGAGTACCAGAGTCGACTAATATAGAAATTATCTGCGCACGCTTTCTATACCAATTGACGCCAATGCGTTCTAAGTGTGAAATATTATCCACACTTTCTTTCCGGACACCACTTATATAAGAACATAATTAGATAAATCTCGAAAATAATTTGTGTCGTCTTCCTGTTGAGCATCGTGACTACTAACTACCACTACGGAGTACCAAAGCAGACTGATATAGAAATTATCTGCGCACGCTTTCTATACCAATTGACGCCAATGCGTACTAAGTGTGAAATATTATCCACACTTTCTTTCCGGACACCACTTATATAAGAACATAATTAGATAAATCTCGAAAATAATTTGTGTCGTCTTCCTGTTGAGCATCGTGACTACTAACTACCACTACGGAGTACCAAAGCAGACTGATATAGGAACTCTCTTCGCAGGCTTTATATACCAATTAACGTACATGCGTACTAAGTGAGAAATATTATCCACAGTTTCTTTCTGGACACCACTTATATAAGAACATAATTAGATAAATCTCAAAAATAATTTGTGTCGACTTCCTGTTGAGCATCGTGACTACTAACTACCACTACAGAGTACCAAAACAGACTGATATAGGAACTCTCTTCGCTGGATATTATACGAATTGACGCCCATACGTACTAAGTGTGAAATATTATTCACACTTTCTTTCCGGACACCACTTATATAAGAACATAATTAGATATATCTCAAAAATAATTTGTGTCGTCTTCCTGTTGAGCATCGTGACTTCTAACTACCACTACGGAGTACCAGAGTCGACTGATATAGAAATTATCTGCGCGCACTTTCTATACCAATTGACGCCAATGCGCTCTAAGTGAGAAATATTATTGGCACTCTCTTTCAGGACAAAACTGATATAAGAACATTATTTGATAAATCTCGAAAATAATTTGTGTCGTCTTCCTGTTGAGCATCGTGACTACTAACTACCACTACGGAGTACCAAAGCAGACTGATATAGGAACTCTCTTCGCTGGATATTATACGAATTGACGCCGATACGTACTAAGTGTGAAATATTATTCACACTTTCTTTCCGGACACCACTTATATAAGAACATAATTAGATAAATCTCGAAAATAATTTGTGTCGCCTTCCTGTTGAGCATCGTTACTACTAACTACCACTACTGAGTACCAGAGTCGACTGATATAGAAATTATCTGCGCGCACTTTCTATACCAATTGACGCCAATGCGCTCTAAGTGAGAAATATTATTCGCACTCTCTTTCAGGACACCACTTATATAAGAACATAATTAGATAAATCTCGAAAATAATTTGTGTCGTCTTCCTGTTGAGCATCGTGACTACTAACTACCACTACGGAGTACCAGAGTCGACTGATATAGAAATTATCTGCGCGCACTTTCTATACCAATTGACGCCAATGCGTACTAAGTGAGAAATATTATTGGCACTCTCTTTCAGGACAAAACTGATATAAGAACATTATTTGATAAATCTCATAAACAATTTGTGTCGTCTTCCTGTTGAGCATCGTGACCACTAACTACCACTACGGAGTACCAGAGTCGACTGATATAGAAATTATCTGCGCGCACTTTCTATACCAATTGACGCCAATGCGTTCTAAGTGTGAAATATTATCTACACTTTCTTTCCGGACACCACTTATATAAGAACATGATTAGATAAATCTCGAAAATAATTTGTGTCGTCTTCCTGTTGAGCATCGTGACTACTAACTACCACTACGGAGTACCAAAGCAGACTGATATAGAAATTATCTGCGCACGCTTTCTATACCAATTGACGCCAATGCGTACTAAGTGTGAAATATTATCCACACTTTCTTTCCGGACACCACTTATATAAGAACATAATTAGATAAATCTCGAAAATAATTTGTGTCGTCTTCCTGTTGAGCATCGTGACTACTAACTACCACTACGGAGTACCAAAGCAGACTGATATAGGAACTCTCTTCGCAGGCTTTATATACCAATTAACGTACATGCGTACTAAGTGAGAAATATTATCCACAGTTTCTTTCTGGACAGCACTATATAAGAACATAATTAGATAACTCTCTGAAATAATTTGTGTCAACTACCTGTTGAGCATCGTAACTACTAACTACCACTACGGAGTACCAGAGTCGACTGATATAGAAACTCTTTGCGCAGGCTTTCTATACCAATTAACGTACATGCGTACTAAGTGAGAAATATTATTGACACTTTATTTCTGGACACCACTTATATAAGAACATAATTAAATAAATCTCAAAAATAATTTGTGTCGACTTCCTGTTGAGCATCGTGACTACTAACTACCACTACAGAGTACCAAAACAGACTGATATAGGAACTCTCTTCGCTGGATATTATACGAATTGACGCCCATACGTACTAAGTGTGAAATATTATTCACACTTTCTTTCCGGACACCACTTATATAAGAACATAATTAGATATATCTCAAAAATAATTTGTGTCGTCTTCCTGTTGAGCATCGTGACTTCTAACTACCACTACGGAGTACCAGAGTCGACTGATATAGAAATTATCTGCGCGCACTTTCTATACCAATTGACGCCAATGCGTTCTAAGTGTGAAATATTATCCACACTTTCTTTCCGGACACCACTTATATAAGAACATAATTAGATAAATCTCGAAAATAATTTGTGTCGTCTTCCTGTTGAGCATCGTGACTACTAACTACCACTACGGAGTACCAAAGCAGACTGATATAGGAACTCTCTTCGCAGGCTTTCTATACCAATTAACGTACATGCGTACTAAGTGTGAAATATTATTCACACTTTCTTTCCGGACACCACTTATATAAGAACATAATTAGATATATCTCAAAAATAATTTGTGTCGTCTTCCTGTTGAGCATCGTGACTACTAACTACCACTACAGAGTACCAAAACAGACTGATATAGGAACTCTCTTCGCTGGATATTATACGAATTGACGCCCATACGTACTAAGTGTGAAATATTATTCACACTTTCTTTCCGGATACCACTTATATAAGAACATAATTAGATATATCTCAAAAATAATTTGTGTCGTCTTCCTGTTGAGCATCGTGACTACTAACTACCACTACGGAGTACCAGAGTCGACTGATATAGAAATTATCTGCGCGCACTTTCTATACCAATTGACGCCAATGCGTTCTAAGTGTGAAATATTATCCACACTTTCTTTCCGGACACCACTTATATAAGAACATAATTAGATAAATCTCGAAAATAATTTGTGTCGTCTTCCTGTTGAGCATCGTGACTACTAACTACCACTACGGAGTACCAAAGCAGACTGATATAGGAACTCTCTTCGCAGGCTTTCTATACCAATTAACGTACATGCGTACTAAGTGAGAAATATTATTGACACTTTATTTCTGGACACCACTTATATAAGAACATAATTAGATAAATCTCAAAAATAATTTGTGTCGACTTCCTGTTGAGCATCGTGACTACTAACTACCACTACAGAGTACCAAAACAGACTGATATAGGAACTCTCTTCGCTGGATATTATACGAATTGACGCCCATACGTACTAAGTGTGAAATATTATTCACACTTTCTTTCCGGACACCACTTATATAAGAACATAATTAGATATATCTCAAAAATAATTTGTGTCGTCTTCCTGTTGAGCATCGTGACTTCTAACTACCACTACGGAGTACCAGAGTCGACTGATATAGAAATTATCTGCGCGCACTTTCTATACCAATTGACGCCAATGCGTTCTAAGTGTGAAATATTATCCACACTTTCTTTCCGGACACCACTTATATAAGAACATAATTAGATAAATCTCGAAAATAATTTGTGTCGTCTTCCTGTTGAGCATCGTGACTTCTAACTACCACTACGGAGTACCAGAGTCGACTGATATAGAAATTATCTGCGCGCACTTTCTATACCAATTGACGCCAATGCGTTCTAAGTGTGAAATATTATCCACACTTTCTTTCCGGACACCACTTATATAAGAACATAATTAGATAAATCTCGAAAATAATTTGTGTCGTCTTCCTGTTGAGCATCGTGACTACTAACTACCACTACGGAGTACCAAAGCAGACTGATATAGGAACTCTCTTCGCTGGATATTATACGAATTGACGCCGATACGTACTAAGTGTGAAATATTATTCACACTTTCTTTCCTGACACCACTTATATAAGAACATAATTAGATAAATCTCGAAAATAATTTGTGTCGTCTTCCTGTTGAGCATCGTGACTACTAACTACCACTACTGAGTACCAGAGTCAACTGATACAGGAACTCTCTGCGCAGGCTTTCTATACTAATTAACGTACATGCGTACTAATTGAGAAATATTATTGGCACTCTCTTTCAGGACTAAACTGATATAAGAACATAATTTGATAAATCTCAAAAATAATTTGTGTCGCCTTCCTGTTGAGCATCGTTACTACTAACTACCACTACGGAGTACCAGAGTCGACTGATATAGTAACTCTCTGAGCAGGCTTTTTATACCAATCGACAAGCAGGCGTAATCTGTGTGAATTATTATTTACACTTTCTTTCCGGACACCACTGATATAAGAAGTTAATTAGATAAATCACAAAAATAATTTGTGTCGTCTTCCTGTTGAGCATCGTGACCACTAACTACCACTACGGAGTACCAGAGTCGACTGATATAGAAATTATCTGCGCGCACTTTCTATACCAATTGACGCCAATGCGTTCTAAGTGTGAAATATTATCTACACTTTCTTTCCGGACACCACTTATATAAGAACATGATTAGATAAATCTCGAAAATAATTTGTGTCGTCTTCCTGTTGAGCATCGTGACTACTAACTACCACTACGGAGTACCAAAGCAGACTGATATAGAAATTATCTGCGCACGCTTTCTATACCAATTGACGCCAATGCGTACTAAGTGTGAAATATTATCCACACTTTCTTTCCGGACACCACTTATATAAGAACATAATTAGATAAATCTCGAAAATAATTTGTGTCGTCTTCCTGTTGAGCATCGTGACTACTAACTACCACTACGGAGTACCAAAGCAGACTGATATAGGAACTCTCTTCGCAGGCTTTATATACCAATTAACGTACATGCGTACTAAGTGAGAAATATTATCCACAGTTTCTTTCTGGACAGCACTATATAAGAACATAATTAGATAACTCTCTGAAATAATTTGTGTCAACTACCTGTTGAGCATCGTAACTACTAACTACCACTACGGAGTACCAGAGTCGACTGATATAGAAACTCTTTGCGCAGGATTTCTATACCAATTAACGTACATGCGTACTAAGTGAGAAATATTATTGACACTTTATTTCTGGACACCACTTATATAAGAACATAATTAAATAAATCTCAAAAATAATTTGTGTCGACTTCCTGTTGAGCATCGTGACTACTAACTACCACTACAGAGTACCAAAACAGACTGATATAGGAACTCTCTTCGCTGGATATTATACGAATTGACGCCCATACGTACTAAGTGTGAAATATTATTCACACTTTCTTTCCGGACACCACTTATATAAGAACATAATTAGATATATCTCAAAAATAATTTGTGTCGTCTTCCTGTTGAGCATCGTGACTTCTAACTACCACTACGGAGTACCAGAGTCGACTGATATAGAAATTATCTGCGCGCACTTTCTATACCAATTGACGCCAATGCGTTCTAAGTGTGAAATATTATCCACACTTTCTTTCCGGACACCACTTATATAAGAACATAATTAGATAAATCTCGAAAATAATTTGTGTCGTCTTCCTGTTGAGCATCGTGACTACTAACTACCACTGCGGAGTACCAGAGTCGACTGATATAGAAATTATCTGCGCGCACTTTCTATACCAATTGACGCCAATGCGTACTAAGTGAGAAATATTATTGGCACTCTCTTTCAGGACAAAACTGATATAAGAACATAATTAGATAAATCTCGAAAATAATTTGTGTCGTCTTCCTGTTGAGCATCGTGACTACTAACTACCACTACGGAGTACCAAAGCAGACTGATATAGGAACTCTCTTCGCAGGCTTTCTATACCAATTAACGTACATGCGTACTAAGTGTGAAATATTATTCACACTTTCTTTCCGGACACCACTTATATAAGAACATAATTAGATATATCTCAAAAATAATTTGTGTCGTCTTCCTGTTGAGCATCGTGACTACTAACTACCACTACAGAGTACCAAAACAGACTGATATAGGAACTCTCTTCGCTGGATATTATACGAATTGACGCCCATACGTACTAAGTGTGAAATATTATTCACACTTTCTTTCCGGATACCACTTATATAAGAACATAATTAGATATATCTCAAAAATAATTTGTGTCGTCTTCCTGTTGAGCATCGTGACTACTAACTACCACTACGGAGTACCAGAGTCGACTGATATAGAAATTATCTGCGCGCACTTTCTATACCAATTGACGCCAATGCGTTCTAAGTGTGAAATATTATCCACACTTTCTTTCCGGACACCACTTATATAAGAACATAATTAGATAAATCTCGAAAATAATTTGTGTCGTCTTCCTGTTGAGCATCGTGACTACTAACTACCACTACGGAGTACCAAAGCAGACTGATATAGGAACTCTCTTCGCAGGCTTTCTATACCAATTAACGTACATGCGTACTAAGTGAGAAATATTATTGACACTTTATTTCTGGACACCACTTATATAAGAACATAATTAGATAAATCTCAAAAATAATTTGTGTCGACTTCCTGTTGAGCATCGTGACTACTAACTACCACTACAGAGTACCAAAACAGACTGATATAGGAACTCTCTTCGCTGGATATTATACTTATTGACGCCCATACGTACTAAGTGTGAAATATTATTCACACTTTCTTTCCGGACACCACTTATATAAGAACATAATTAGATATATCTCAAAAATAATTTGTGTCGTCTTCCTGTTGAGCATCGTGACTACTAACTACCACTACGGAGTATCAGAGTCGACTGATATAGAAATTATCTGCGCGCACTTTCTATACCAATTGACGCCAATGCGTTCTAAGTGTGAAATATTATCCACACTTTCTTTCCGGACACCACTTATATAAGAACATAATTAGATAAATCTCCAAAATAATTTGTGTCGACTTCCTGTTGAGCATCGTGACTACTAACTACCACTACAGAGTACCAAAACAGACTGATATAGGAACTCTCTTCGCTGGATATTATACGAATTGACGCCAATGCGTTCTAAGTGTGAAATATTATCCACACTTTCTTTCCGGACACCACTTATATAAGAACATAATTAGATAAATCTCGAAAATAATTTGTGTCGTCTTCCTGTTGAGCATCGTGACTACTAACTACCACTGCGGAGTACCAGAGTCGACTGATATAGAAATTATCTGCGCGCACTTTCTATACCAATTGACGCCAATGCGTTCTAAGTGTGAAATATTATCCATACTTTCTTTCCGGACACCACTTATATAAGAACATAATTAGATAAATCTCGAAAATAATTTGTGTCGTCTTCCTGTTGAGCATCGTGACTACTAACTACCACTACAGAGTACCAAAACAGACTGATATAGGAACTCTCTTCGCTGGATATTATACGAATTGACGCCCATACGTACTAAGTGTGAAATATTATTCACACTTTCTTTCCGGATACCACTTATATAAGAACATAATTAGATATATCTCAAAAATAATTTGTGTCGTCTTCCTGTTGAGCATCGTGACTACTAACTACCACTACGGAGTACCAGAGTCGACTGATATAGAAATTATCTGCGCGCACTTTCTATACCAATTGACGCCAATGCGTTCTAAGTGTGAAATATTATCCACACTTTCTTTCCGGACACCACTTATATAAGAACATAATTAGATAAATCTCGAAAATAATTTGTGTCGTCTTCCTGTTGAGCATCGTGACTACTAACTACCACTACGGAGTACCAAAGCAGACTGATATAGGAACTCTCTTCGCAGGCTTTCTATACCAATTAACGTACATGCGTACTAAGTGAGAAATATTATTGACACTTTATTTCTGGACACCACTTATATAAGAACATAATTAGATAAATCTCAAAAATAATTTGTGTCGACTTCCTGTTGAGCATCGTGACTACTAACTACCACTACAGAGTACCAAAACAGACTGATATAGGAACTCTCTTCGCTGGATATTATACTTATTGACGCCCATACGTACTAAGTGTGAAATATTATTCACACTTTCTTTCCGGACACCACTTATATAAGAACATAATTAGATATATCTCAAAAATAATTTGTGTCGTCTTCCTGTTGAGCATCGTGACTACTAACTACCACTACGGAGTATCAGAGTCGACTGATATAGAAATTATCTGCGCGCACTTTCTATACCAATTGACGCCAATGCGTTCTAAGTGTGAAATATTATCCACACTTTCTTTCCGGACACCACTTATATAAGAACATAATTAGATAAATCTCAAAATAATTTGTGTCGCTTCCTGTTGAGCATCGTGACTACTAACTACCACTACGGAGTACCAAAGCAGACTGATATAGGAACTCTCTTCGCTGGATATTATACGAATTGACGCCGATACGTACTAAGTGTGAAATATTATTCACACTTTCTTTCCGGACACCACTTATATAAGAACATAATTAGATAAATCTCGAAAATAATTTGTGTCGCCTTCCTGTTGAGCATCGTTACTACTAACTACCACTACTGAGTACCAGAGTCGACTGATATAGAAATTATCTGCGCGCACTTTCTATACCAATTGACGCCAATGCGTTCTAAGTGTGAAATATTATCCATACTTTCTTTCCGGACACCACTTATATAAGAACATAATTAGATAAATCTCGAAAATAATTTGTGTCGTCTTCCTGTTGAGCATCGTTACTACTAACTACCACTACGGAGTACCAGAGTCGACTGATATAGTAACTCTCTGAGCAGGCTTTTATACCAATCGACAAGTAGGCGTAATCTGTGTGAATTATTATTTACACTTTCTTTCCGGACACCACTGATATAAGAACATAATTAGATAAATCTCAAAAATAATTTGTGTCGACTTCCTGTTGAGCATCGTGACTACTAACTACCACTACGGAGTACCAAACAGACTGATATAGGAACTCTCTTCGCTGGATATTATACGAATTGACGCCCATACGTACTAAGTGTGAAATATTATTCACACTTTCTTTCCGGACACCACTTATATAAGAACATAATTAGATATATCTCAAAAATAATTTGTGTCGTCTTCCTGTTGAGCATCGTGACTACTAACTACCACTACGGAGTACCAGAGTCGACTGATATAGAAATTATCTGCGCGCACTTTCTATACCAATTGACGCCATGCGTTCTAAGTGTGAAATATTATCCACACTTTCTTTCCGGACACCACTTATATAAGAACATAATTAGATAAATCTCGAAAATAATTTGTGTCGTCTTCCTGTTGAGCATCGTGACTACTAACTACCACTACGGAGTACCAGAGTCGACTGATATAGAATTATCTGCGCGCACTTTCTATACCAATTGACGCCAATGCGTACTAAGTGAGAAATATTATTGCACTCTCTTTCCAGGACAAAACTGATATAAGAACATAATTAGATAAATCTCGAAAATAATTTGTGTCGTCTTCCTGTTGAGCATCGTGACTACTAACTACCACTACGGAGTACCAAACAGACTGATATAGGAACTCTCTTCGCTGGACTTTTATACAATTGACGCCAATGCGTTCTAAGTGTGAAATATTATCCACACTTTCTTTCCGGACACCACTTATATAAGAACATAATTAGATAAATCTCGAAAATAATTTGTGTCGTCTTCCTGTTGAGCATCGTGACTACTAACTACCACTGCGGAGTACCAGAGTCGACTGATATAGAAATTATCTGCGCGCACTTTCTATACCAATTGACGCCAATGCGTTCTAAGTGTGAAATATTATCCATACTTTCTTTCCGGACACCACTTATATAAGAACATAATTAGATAAATCTCGAAAATAATTTGTGTCGCCTTCCTGTTGAGCATCGTTACTACTAACTACCACTACTGAGTACCAGAGTCGACTGATATAGAATCTCTGCGCAGGCTTTCTATACCAATTACGTCATGCGTACTAAGTGTGAAATATTATTCACACTTTCTTTCCGGACACCACTTATATAAGAACATAATTAGATAAATCTCAAAAATAATTTGTGTCGCTTCCTGTTGAGCATCGTGACTACTAACTACCACTACAGAGTACCAAACAGACTGATATAGAACTCTCTTCGCTGGATATTATACAATTGACGCCCATACGTACTAAGTGTGAAATATTATTCACACTTTCTTTCCGGACACCACTTATATAAGAACATAATTAGATATATCTCAAAAATAATTTGTGTCGTCTTCCTGTTGAGCATCGTGACTACTAACTACCACTACGGAGTACCAGAGTCGACTGATATAGAAATTATCTGCGCGCACTTTCTATACCAATTGACGCCAATGCGTTCTAAGTGTGAAATATTATCCACACTTTCTTTCCGGACACCACTTATATAAGAACATAATTAGATAAATCTCAAAATAATTTGTGTCGTCTTCCTGTTGAGCATCGTGACTACTAACTACCACTACGGAGTACCAAAGCAGACTGATATAGGAACTCTCTTCGCGGCTTTTATACCAATTGACGCCATGCGTACTAAGTGTGAAATATTATTCACACTTTCTTTCCGGACACCACTTATATAAGAACATAATTAGATAAATCTCAAAAATAATTTGTGTCGTCTTCCTGTTGAGCATCGTGACTACTAACTACCACTACGGAGTACCAAGTCGACTGATATAGAAATTATCTGCGCGCACTTTCTATACCATTGACGCCAATGCGTCTAAGTGTGAAATATTATTCACACTTTCTTTCCGGACACCACTTATATAAGAACATAATTAGATAAATCTCGAAAATAATTTGTGTCGTCTTCCTGTTGAGCATCGTGACTACTAACTACCACTACGGAGTACCAGAGTCGACTGATATAGAAATTATCTGCGCGCACTTTCTATACCAATTGACGCCAATGCGTTCTAAGTGTGAAATATTATCACACTTTCTTTCGGACACACTGATATAAGAACATAATTAGATAAATCTCAAAATAATTTGTGTCGTCTTCCTGTTGAGCATCGTGACTACTAACTACCACTACGAGTACCAAACAGACTGATATAGGAACTCTCTCGCTGGATTTTATACCAATTGACGCCATGCGTACTAAGTGTGAAATATTATTCACACTTTCTTTCCGGACACCACTTATATAAGAACATAATTAGATAAATCTCGAAAATAATTTGTGTCGTCTTCCTGTTGAGCATCGTGACTACTAACTACCACTACGGAGTACCAAAGTCGACTGATATAGAAATTATCTGCGCGCACTTTCTATACCAATTGACGCCAATGCGTTCTAAGTGTGAAATATTATCCAACTTTCTTTCCGGACACCACTTATATAAGAACATAATTAGATAAATCTCGAAAATAATTTGTGTCGTCTTCCTGTTGAGCATCGTGACTACTAACTACCACTACGGAGTACCAAAGCGACTGATATAGGAACTCTCTTCGCAGGCTTTCTATACCAATTAACGTACATGCGTACTAAGTGTGAAATATTATTACACTTTCTTTCGGACACCACTTATATAAGAACATAATTAGATAAATCTCAAAAATAATTTGTGTCGTCTTCCTGTTGAGCATCGTGACTACTAACTACCACTACAGAGTACCAAAACAGACTGATATAGGAACTCTCTTCGCTGGATATTATACGAATTGACGCCCATACGTACTAAGTGTGAAATATTATTCACACTTTCTTTCCGGACACCACTTATATAAGAACATAATTAGATATATCTCAAAAATAATTTGTGTCGTCTTCCTGTTGAGCATCGTGACTACTAACTACCACTACGGAGTACCAGAGTCGACTGATATAGAAATTATCTGCGCGCACTTTCTATACCAATTGACGCCAATGCGTTCTAAGTGTGAAATATTATCCACACTTTCTTTCCGGACACCACTTATATAAGAACATAATTAGATAAATCTCGAAAATAATTTGTGTCGTCTTCCTGTTGAGCATCGTGACTACTAACTACCACTACGGAGTACCAAAGCAGACTGATATAGGAACTCTCTTCGCAGGCTTTCTATACCAATTAACGTACATGCGTACTAAGTGGAAATATTATTGACACTTTCTTTCCGGACACCACTTATATAAGAACATAATTAGATAAATCTCAAAAATAATTTGTGTCGTCTTCCTGTTGAGCATCGTGACTACTAACTACCACTACAGAGTACCAAAACAGACTGATATAGGAACTCTCTTCGCTGGATATTATACGAATTGACGCCATACGTACTAAGTGTGAAATATTATTCACACTTTCTTTCCGGACACCACTGATATAAGAACATAATTAGATAAATCTCGAAAATAATTTGTGTCGCTTCCTGTTGAGCATCGTTACTACTAACTACCACTACGGAGTACCAGAGTCGACTGATATAGAAATTATCTGCGCGCACTTTCTATACCAATTGACGCCAATGCGTTCTAAGTGTGAAATATTATCCAACTTTCTTTCCGGACACCACTTATATAAGAACATAATTAGATAAATCTCGAAAATAATTTGTGTCGTCTTCCTGTTGAGCATCGTTACTACTAACTACCACTACGGAGTACCAGAGTCGACTGATATAGTAACTCTCTGGCAGGCTTTTTATACCAATCGACAATAGCGTATCTGTGTGAAATATTATTACACTTTCTTTCCGGACACCACTGATATAAGAACATAATTAGATAAATCTCAAAAATAATTTGTGTCGACTTCCTGTTGAGCATCGTGACTACTAACTACCACTACAGAGTACCAAAACAGACTGATATAGGAACTCTCTTCGCTGGATATTATACGAATTGACGCCAATGCGTTCTAAGTGTGAAATATTATCACACTTTCTTTCCGGACACCACTTATATAAGAACATAATTAGATAAATCTCGAAAATAATTTGTGTCGTCTTCCTGTTGAGCATCGTGACTACTAACTACCACTACGGAGTACCAGAGTCGACTGATATAGAAATTATCTGCGCGCACTTTCTATACCAATTGACGCCAATGCGTTCTAAGTGTGAAATATTATCCACACTTTCTTTCCGGACACCACTTATATAAGAACATAATTAGATAAATCTCGAAAATAATTTGTGTCGTCTTCCTGTTGAGCATCGTGACTACTAACTACCACTACGGAGTACCAAAGCAGACTGATATAGGAACTCTCTTCGCAGGCTTTCTATACCAATTAACGTACATGCGTACTAAGTGTGAAATATTATTCACACTTTCTTTCCGGACACCACTTATATAAGAACATAATTAGATAAATCTCGAAAATAATTTGTGTCGTCTTCCTGTTGAGCATCGTGACTACTAACTACCACTACAGAGTACCAAAACAGACTGATATAGGAACTCTCTTCGCTGGATATTATACGAATTGACGCCCATACGTACTAAGTGTGAAATATTATTCACACTTTCTTTCCGGACACCACTTATATAAGAACATAATTAGATATATCTCAAAAATAATTTGTGTCGTCTTCCTGTTGAGCATCGTGACTACTAACTACCACTACGGAGTACCAGAGTCGACTGATATAGAAATTATCTGCGCGCACTTTCTATACCAATTGACGCCAATGCGTTCTAAGTGTGAAATATTATCCACACTTTCTTTCCGGACACCACTTATATAAGAACATAATTAGATAAATCTCGAAAATAATTTGTGTCGTCTTCCTGTTGAGCATCGTGACTACTAACTACCACTACGGAGTACCAAAGCAGACTGATATAGGAACTCTCTTCGCAGGCTTTCTATACCAATTAACGTACATGCGTACTAAGTGAGAAATATTATTGACACTTTATTTCTGGACACCACTTATATAAGAACATAATTAGATAAATCTCAAAAATAATTTGTGTCGACTTCCTGTTGAGCATCGTGACTACTAACTACCACTACAGAGTACCAAAACAGACTGATATAGGAACTCTCTTCGCTGGATATTATACGAATTGACGCCATACGTACTAAGTGTGAAATATTATTCACACTTTCTTTCCGGACACCACTTATATAAGAACATAATTAGATAAATCTCGAAAATAATTTGTGTCGCCTTCCTGTTGAGCATCGTTACTACTAACTACCACTACGGAGTACCAGAGTCGACTGATATAGAAATTATCTGCGCGCACTTTCTATACCAATTGACGCCAATGCGTTCTAAGTGTGAAATATTATCCATACTTTCTTTCCGGACACCACTTATATAAGAACATAATTAGATAAATCTCGAAAATAATTTGTGTCGTCTTCCTGTTGAGCATCGTTACTACTAACTACCACTACGGAGTACCAGAGTCGACTGATATAGTAACTCTCTGAGCAGGCTTTTTATACCAATCGACAAGTAGCGTAATCTGTGTGAATATTATTTACACTTTCTTTCCGGACACCACTGATATAAGAACATAATTAGATAAATCTCAAAAATAATTTGTGTCGACTTCCTGTTGAGCATCGTGACTACTAACTACCACTACAGAGTACCAAAACAGACTGATATAGGAACTCTCTTCGCTGGATATTATACGAATTGACGCCCATACGTACTAAGTGTGAAATATTATTCACACTTTCTTTCCGGACACCACTTATATAAGAACATAATTAGATATATCTCAAAAATAATTTGTGTCGTCTTCCTGTTGAGCATCGTGACTTCTAACTACCACTACGGAGTACCAGAGTCGACTGATATAGAAATTATCTGCGCGCACTTTCTATACCAATTGACGCCAATGCGTTCTAAGTGTGAAATATTATCCACACTTTCTTTCCGGACACCACTTATATAAGAACATAATTAGATAAATCTCGAAAATAATTTGTGTCGTCTTCCTGTTGAGCATCGTGACTACTAACTACCACTGCGGAGTACCAGAGTCGACTGATATAGAAATTATCTGCGCGCACTTTCTATACCAATTGACGCCAATGCGTACTAAGTGAGAAATATTATTGGCACTCTCTTTCGGACAAACTGATATAAGAACATAATTAGATAAATCTCGAAAATAATTTGTGTCGTCTTCCTGTTGAGCATCGTGACTACTAACTACCACTACGGAGTACCAAAGCAGACTGATATAGGAACTCTCTTCGCAGGCTTTCTATACCAATTAACGTACATGCGTACTAAGTGTGAAATATTATTCACACTTTCTTTCCGGACACCACTTATATAAGAACATAATTAGATATATCTCAAAAATAATTTGTGTCGTCTTCCTGTTGAGCATCGTGACTACTAACTACCACTACAGAGTACCAAACAGACTGATATAGGAACTCTCTTCGCTGGATATTATACGAATTGACGCCCATACGTACTAAGTGTGAAATATTATTCACACTTTCTTTCCGGATACCACTTATATAAGAACATAATTAGATATATCTCAAAAATAATTTGTGTCGTCTTCCTGTTGAGCATCGTGACTACTAACTACCACTACGGAGTACCAGAGTCGACTGATATAGAAATTATCTGCGCGCACTTTCTATACCAATTGACGCCAATGCGTTCTAAGTGTGAAATATTATCCACACTTTCTTTCCGGAACCACTTATATAAGAACATAATTAGATAAATCTCGAAAATAATTTGTGTCGTCTTCCTGTTGAGCATCGTGACTACTAACTACCACTACGGAGTACCAAAGCAGACTGATATAGGAACTCTCTTCGCAGGCTTTCTATACCAATTAACGTACATGCGTACTAAGTGAGAAATATTATTGACACTTTATTTCTGGACACCACTTATATAAGAACATAATTAGATAAATCTCAAAAATAATTTGTGTCGACTTCCTGTTGAGCATCGTGACTACTAACTACCACTACAGAGTACCAAACAGACTGATATAGGAACTCTCTTCGCTGGATATTATACTATTGACGCCCATACGTACTAAGTGTGAAATATTATTCACACTTTCTTTCCGGACACCACTTATATAAGAACATAATTAGATATATCTCAAAAATAATTTGTGTCGTCTTCCTGTTGAGCATCGTGACTACTAACTACCACTACGGAGTACCAGAGTCGACTGATATAGAAATTATCTGCGCGCACTTTCTATACCAATTGACGCCAATGCGTTCTAAGTGTGAAATATTATCCACACTTTCTTTCCGGACACCACTTATATAAGAACATAATTAGATAAATCTCAAAATAATTTGTGTCGACTTCCTGTTGAGCATCGTGACTACTAACTACCACTACAGAGTACCAAAACAGACTGATATAGGAACTCTCTTCGCTGGATATTATACGAATTGACGCCATACGTACTAAGTGTGAAATATTATTCACACTTTCTTTCCGGACACCACTTATATAAGAACATAATTAGATAAATCTCGAAAATAATTTGTGTCGCCTTCCTGTTGAGCATCGTGACTACTAACTACCACTACGGAGTACCAGAGTCGACTGATATAGAAATTATCTGCGCGCACTTTCTATACCAATTGACGCCAATGCGTTCTAAGTGTGAAATATTATCCATACTTTCTTTCCGGACACCACTTATATAAGAACATAATTAGATAAATCTCGAAAATAATTTGTGTCGTCTTCCTGTTGAGCATCGTACTACTAACTACCACTACGGAGTACCAGAGTCGACTGATATAGTAACTCTCTGGCAGGCTTTTATACCAATCGACAAGTAGGCGTATCTGTGTGAATATTATTACACTTTCTTTCCGGACACCACTGATATAAGAACATAATTAGATAAATCTCAAAAATAATTTGTGTCGACTTCCTGTTGAGCATCGTGACTACTAACTACCACTACAGAGTACCAAAACAGACTGATATAGGAACTCTCTTCGCTGGATATTATACGAATTGACGCCCATACGTACTAAGTGTGAAATATTATTCACACTTTCTTTCCGGACACCACTTATATAAGAACATAATTAGATATATCTCAAAAATAATTTGTGTCGTCTTCCTGTTGAGCATCGTGACTTCTAACTACCACTACGGAGTACCAGAGTCGACTGATATAGAAATTATCTGCGCGCACTTTCTATACCAATTGACGCCAATGCGTTCTAAGTGTGAAATATTATCCACACTTTCTTTCCGGACACCACTTATATAAGAACATAATTAGATAAATCTCGAAAATAATTTGTGTCGTCTTCCTGTTGAGCATCGTGACTACTAACTACCACTGCGGAGTACCAGAGTCGACTGATATAGAAATTATCTGCGCGCACTTTCTATACCAATTGACGCCAATGCGTACTAAGTGAGAAATATTATTGCACTCTCTTTCAGGACAAAACTGATATAAGAACATAATTAGATAAATCTCGAAAATAATTTGTGTCGTCTTCCTGTTGAGCATCGTGACTACTAACTACCACTACAGAGTACCAAAACAGACTGATATAGGAACTCTCTTCGCTGGATATTATACGAATTGACGCCAATGCGTTCTAAGTGTGAAATATTATACACACTTTCTTTCCGGACACCACTTATATAAGAACATAATTAGATAAATCTCGAAAATAATTTGTGTCGTCTTCCTGTTGAGCATCGTGACTACTAACTACCACTACGGAGTACCAGAGTCGACTGATATAGAAATTATCTGCGCGCACTTTCTATACCAATTGACGCCAATGCGTTCTAAGTGTGAAATATTATCCATACTTTCTTTCCGGACACCACTTATATAAGAACATAATTAGATAAATCTCGAAAATAATTTGTGTCGTCTTCCTGTTGAGCATCGTGACTACTAACTACCACTACGGAGTACCAAAGCAGACTGATATAGGAACTCTCTTCGCAGGCTTTCTATACCAATTAACGTACATGCGTACTAAGTGTGAAATATTATTCACACTTTCTTTCCGGACACCACTTATATAAGAACATAATTAGATAAATCTCGAAAATAATTTGTGTCGCCTTCCTGTTGAGCATCGTTACTACTAACTACCACTACTGAGTACCAGAGTCGACTGATATAGAAATTATCTGCGCGCACTTTCTATACCAATTGACGCCAATGCGTTCTAAGTGTGAAATATTATCCATACTTTCTTTCCGGACACCACTTATATAAGAACATAATTAGATAAATCTCGAAAATAATTTGTGTCGTCTTCCTGTTGAGCATCGTTACTACTAACTACCACTACGGAGTACCAGAGTCGACTGATATAGTAACTCTCTGAGCAGGCTTTTTATACCAATCGACAAGTAGGCGTAATCTGTGTGAATTATTATTTACACTTTCTTTCCGGACACCACTGATATAAGAACATAATTAGATAAATCTCAAAAATAATTTGTGTCGACTTCCTGTTGAGCATCGTGACTACTAACTACCACTACAGAGTACCAAAACAGACTGATATAGGAACTCTCTTCGCTGGATATTATACGAATTGACGCCCATACGTACTAAGTGTGAAATATTATTCACACTTTCTTTCCGGACACCACTTATATAAGAACATAATTAGATATATCTCAAAAATAATTTGTGTCGTCTTCCTGTTGAGCATCGTGACTTCTAACTACCACTACGGAGTACCAGAGTCGACTGATATAGAAATTATCTGCGCGCACTTTCTATACCAATTGACGCCAATGCGTTCTAAGTGTGAAATATTATCCACACTTTCTTTCCGGACACCACTTATATAAGAACATAATTAGATAAATCTCGAAAATAATTTGTGTCGTCTTCCTGTTGAGCATCGTGACTACTAACTACCACTGCGGAGTACCAGAGTCGACTGATATAGAAATTATCTGCGCGCACTTTCTATACCAATTGACGCCAATGCGTACTAAGTGAGAAATATTATTGGCACTCTCTTTCAGGACAAACTGATATAAGAACATAATTAGATAAATCTCGAAAATAATTTGTGTCGTCTTCCTGTTGAGCATCGTGACTACTAACTACCACTACAGAGTACCAAAACAGACTGATATAGGAACTCTCTTCGCTGGATATTATACGAATTGACGCCAATGCGTTCTAAGTGTGAAATATTATACACACTTTCTTTCCGGACACCACTTATATAAGAACATAATTAGATAAATCTCGAAAATAATTTGTGTCGTCTTCCTGTTGAGCATCGTGACTACTAACTACCACTGCGGAGTACCAGAGTCGACTGATATAGAAATTATCTGCGCGCACTTTCTATACCAATTGACGCCAATGCGTTCTAAGTGTGAAATATTATCCATACTTTCTTTCCGGACACCACTTATATAAGAACATAATTAGATAAATCTCGAAAATAATTTGTGTCGTCTTCCTGTTGAGCATCGTGACTACTAACTACCACTACGGAGTACCAAAGCAGACTGATATAGGAACTCTCTTCGCAGGCTTTCTATACCAATTAACGTACATGCGTACTAAGTGTGAAATATTATTCACACTTTCTTTCCGGACACCACTTATATAAGAACATAATTAGATATATCTCAAAAATAATTTGTGTCGTCTTCCTGTTGAGCATCGTGACTACTAACTACCACTACAGAGTACCAAAACAGACTGATATAGGAACTCTCTTCGCTGGATATTATACGAATTGACGCCCATACGTACTAAGTGTGAAATATTATTCACACTTTCTTTCCGGATACCACTTATATAAGAACATAATTAGATATATCTCAAAAATAATTTGTGTCGTCTTCCTGTTGAGCATCGTGACTACTAACTACCACTACGGAGTACCAGAGTCGACTGATATAGAAATTATCTGCGCGCACTTTCTATACCAATTGACGCCAATGCGTTCTAAGTGTGAAATATTATCCACACTTTCTTTCCGGACACCACTTATATAAGAACATAATTAGATAAATCTCGAAAATAATTTGTGTCGTCTTCCTGTTGAGCATCGTGACTACTAACTACCACTACGGAGTACCAAAGCAGACTGATATAGGAACTCTCTTCGCAGGCTTTCTATACCAATTAACGTACATGCGTACTAAGTGAGAAATATTATTGACACTTTATTTCTGGACACCACTTATATAAGAACATAATTAGATAAATCTCAAAAATAATTTGTGTCGACTTCCTGTTGAGCATCGTGACTACTAACTACCACTACAGAGTACCAAAACAGACTGATATAGGAACTCTCTTCGCTGGATATTATACTATTGACGCCCATACGTACTAAGTGTGAAATATTATTCACACTTTCTTTCCGGACACCACTTATATAAGAACATAATTAGATATATCTCAAAAATAATTTGTGTCGTCTTCCTGTTGAGCATCGTGACTACTAACTACCACTACGGAGTACAGAGTCGACTGATATAGAAATTATCTGCGCGCACTTTCTATACCAATTGACGCCAATGCGTTCTAAGTGTGAAATATTATCCACACTTTCTTTCCGGACACCACTTATATAAGAACATAATTAGATAAATCTCCAAAATAATTTGTGTCGTCTTCCTGTTGAGCATCGTGACTACTAACTACCACTACAGAGTACCAAACAGACTGATATAGGAACTCTCTTCGCTGGATATTATACGAATTGACGCCATACGTACTAAGTGTGAAATATTATTCACACTTTCTTTCCGGACACCACTTATATAAGAACATAATTAGATAAATCTCGAAAATAATTTGTGTCGCTTCCTGTTGAGCATCGTGACTACTAACTACCACTACGAGTACCAGAGTCGACTGATATAGAAATTATCTGCGCGCACTTTCTATACCAATTGACGCCAATGCGTTCTAAGTGTGAAATATTATCCAACTTTCTTTCCGGACACCACTTATATAAGAACATAATTAGATAAATCTCGAAAATAATTTGTGTCGTCTTCCTGTTGAGCATCGTGACTACTAACTACCACTACGGAGTACCAGAGTCGACTGATATAGAACTCTCTGCGCAGGCTTTCTATACCAATCGACAATGCGTATCTGTGTGAATATTATTACACTTTCTTTCCGGACACCACTGATATAAGAACATAATTAGATAAATCTCAAAAATAATTTGTGTCGACTTCCTGTTGAGCATCGTGACTACTAACTACCACTACAGAGTACCAAAACAGACTGATATAGGAACTCTCTTCGCTGGATATTATACGAATTGACGCCATACGTACTAAGTGTGAAATATTATTCACACTTTCTTTCCGGACACCACTTATATAAGAACATAATTAGATATATCTCAAAAATAATTTGTGTCGTCTTCCTGTTGAGCATCGTGACTACTAACTACCACTACGGAGTACCAGAGTCGACTGATATAGAAATTATCTGCGCGCACTTTCTATACCAATTGACGCCAATGCGTTCTAAGTGTGAAATATTATCCACACTTTCTTTCCGGACACCACTTATATAAGAACATAATTAGATAAATCTCGAAAATAATTTGTGTCGTCTTCCTGTTGAGCATCGTGACTACTAACTACCACTGCGGAGTACCAGAGTCGACTGATATAGAAATTATCTGCGCGCACTTTCTATACCAATTGACGCCAATGCGTACTAAGTGAGAAATATTATTGCACTTTCTTTCTGGACAAACTGATATAAGAACATAATTAGATAAATCTCGAAAATAATTTGTGTCGTCTTCCTGTTGAGCATCGTGACTACTAACTACCACTACGGAGTACCAAAGCAGACTGATATAGGAACTCTCTTCGCAGGCTTTCTATACCAATTAACGTACATGCGTACTAAGTGTGAAATATTATTCACACTTTCTTTCCGGACACCACTTATATAAGAACATAATTAGATATATCTCAAAAATAATTTGTGTCGTCTTCCTGTTGAGCATCGTGACTACTAACTACCACTACAGAGTACCAAAACAGACTGATATAGGAACTCTCTTCGCTGGATATTATACGAATTGACGCCCATACGTACTAAGTGTGAAATATTATTCACACTTTCTTTCCGGATACCACTTATATAAGAACATAATTAGATATATCTCAAAAATAATTTGTGTCGTCTTCCTGTTGAGCATCGTGACTACTAACTACCACTACGGAGTACCAGAGTCGACTGATATAGAAATTATCTGCGCGCACTTTCTATACCAATTGACGCCAATGCGTTCTAAGTGTGAAATATTATCCACACTTTCTTTCCGGAACCACTTATATAAGAACATAATTAGATAAATCTCGAAAATAATTTGTGTCGTCTTCCTGTTGAGCATCGTGACTACTAACTACCACTACGGAGTACCAAAGCAGACTGATATAGGAACTCTCTTCGCAGGCTTTCTATACCAATTAACGTACATGCGTACTAAGTGAGAAATATTATTGACACTTTATTTCTGGACACCACTTATATAAGAACATAATTAGATAAATCTCAAAAATAATTTGTGTCGACTTCCTGTTGAGCATCGTGACTACTAACTACCACTACAGAGTACCAAAACAGACTGATATAGGAACTCTCTTCGCTGGATATTATACTTATTGACGCCCATACGTACTAAGTGTGAAATATTATTCACACTTTCTTTCCGGACACCACTTATATAAGAACATAATTAGATATATCTCAAAAATAATTTGTGTCGTCTTCCTGTTGAGCATCGTGACTACTAACTACCACTACGGAGTATCAGAGTCGACTGATATAGAAATTATCTGCGCGCACTTTCTATACCAATTGACGCCAATGCGTTCTAAGTGTGAAATATTATCCACACTTTCTTTCCGGACACCACTTATATAAGAACATAATTAGATAAATCTCAAAAATAATTTGTGTCGACTTCCTGTTGAGCATCGTGACTACTAACTACCACTACAGAGTACCAAAACAGACTGATATAGGAACTCTCTTCGCTGGATATTATACGAATTGACGCCGATACGTACTAAGTGTGAAATATTATTCACACTTTCTTTCCGGACACCACTTATATAAGAACATAATTAGATAAATCTCGAAAATAATTTGTGTCGCCTTCCTGTTGAGCATCGTTACTACTAACTACCACTACTGAGTACCAGAGTCGACTGATATAGAAATTATCTGCGCGCACTTTCTATACCAATTGACGCCAATGCGTTCTAAGTGTGAAATATTATCCATACTTTCTTTCCGGACACCACTTATATAAGAACATAATTAGATAAATCTCGAAAATAATTTGTGTCGTCTTCCTGTTGAGCATCGTTACTACTAACTACCACTACGGAGTACCAGAGTCGACTGATATAGTAACTCTCTGAGCAGGCTTTTTATACCAATCGACAAGTAGGCGTAATCTGTGTGAATTATTATTTACACTTTCTTTCCGGACACCACTGATATAAGAACATAATTAGATAAATCTCAAAAATAATTTGTGTCGACTTCCTGTTGAGCATCGTGACTACTAACTACCACTACAGAGTACCAAAACAGACTGATATAGGAACTCTCTTCGCTGGATATTATACGAATTGACGCCCATACGTACTAAGTGTGAAATATTATTCACACTTTCTTTCCGGACACCACTTATATAAGAACATAATTAGATATATCTCAAAAATAATTTGTGTCGTCTTCCTGTTGAGCATCGTGACTTCTAACTACCACTACGGAGTACCAGAGTCGACTGATATAGAAATTATCTGCGCGCACTTTCTATACCAATTGACGCCAATGCGTTCTAAGTGTGAAATATTATCCACACTTTCTTTCCGGACACCACTTATATAAGAACATAATTAGATAAATCTCGAAAATAATTTGTGTCGTCTTCCTGTTGAGCATCGTGACTACTAACTACCACTGCGGAGTACCAGAGTCGACTGATATAGAAATTATCTGCGCGCACTTTCTATACCAATTGACGCCAATGCGTACTAAGTGAGAAATATTATTGGCACTCTCTTTCAGGACAAACTGATATAAGAACATAATTAGATAAATCTCGAAAATAATTTGTGTCGTCTTCCTGTTGAGCATCGTGACTACTAACTACCACTACAGAGTACCAAAACAGACTGATATAGGAACTCTCTTCGCTGGATATTATACGAATTGACGCCAATGCGTTCTAAGTGTGAAATATTATACACACTTTCTTTCCGGACACCACTTATATAAGAACATAATTAGATAAATCTCGAAAATAATTTGTGTCGTCTTCCTGTTGAGCATCGTGACTACTAACTACCACTGCGGAGTACCAGAGTCGACTGATATAGAAATTATCTGCGCGCACTTTCTATACCAATTGACGCCAATGCGTTCTAAGTGTGAAATATTATCCATACTTTCTTTCCGGACACCACTTATATAAGAACATAATTAGATAAATCTCGAAAATAATTTGTGTCGTCTTCCTGTTGAGCATCGTGACTACTAACTACCACTACGGAGTACCAAAGCAGACTGATATAGGAACTCTCTTCGCAGGCTTTCTATACCAATTAACGTACATGCGTACTAAGTGTGAAATATTATTCACACTTTCTTTCCGGACACCACTTATATAAGAACATAATTAGATAAATCTCGAAAATAATTTGTGTCGTCTTCCTGTTGAGCATCGTGACTACTAACTACCACTACAGAGTACCAAAACAGACTGATATAGGAACTCTCTTCGCTGGATATTATACGAATTGACGCCCATACGTACTAAGTGTGAAATATTATTCACACTTTCTTTCCGGACACCACTTATATAAGAACATAATTAGATATATCTCAAAAATAATTTGTGTCGTCTTCCTGTTGAGCATCGTGACTTCTAACTACCACTACGGAGTACCAGAGTCGACTGATATAGAAATTATCTGCGCGCACTTTCTATACCAATTGACGCCAATGCGTTCTAAGTGTGAAATATTATCCACACTTTCTTTCCGGACACCACTTATATAAGAACATAATTAGATAAATCTCGAAAATAATTTGTGTCGTCTTCCTGTTGAGCATCGTGACTACTAACTACCACTGCGGAGTACCAGAGTCGACTGATATAGAAATTATCTGCGCGCACTTTCTATACCAATTGACGCCAATGCGTACTAAGTGAGAAATATTATTGGCACTCTCTTTCAGGACAAAACTGATATAAGAACATAATTAGATAAATCTCGAAAATAATTTGTGTCGTCTTCCTGTTGAGCATCGTGACTACTAACTACCACTACAGAGTACCAAAACAGACTGATATAGGAACTCTCTTCGCTGGATATTATACGAATTGACGCCAATGCGTTCTAAGTGTGAAATATTATACACACTTTCTTTCCGGACACCACTTATATAAGAACATAATTAGATAAATCTCGAAAATAATTTGTGTCGTCTTCCTGTTGAGCATCGTGACTACTAACTACCACTGCGGAGTACCAGAGTCGACTGATATAGAAATTATCTGCGCGCACTTTCTATACCAATTGACGCCAATGCGTTCTAAGTGTGAAATATTATCCATACTTTCTTTCCGGACACCACTTATATAAGAACATAATTAGATAAATCTCGAAAATAATTTGTGTCGTCTTCCTGTTGAGCATCGTGACTACTAACTACCACTACGGAGTACCAAAGCAGACTGATATAGGAACTCTCTTCGCAGGCTTTCTATACCAATTAACGTACATGCGTACTAAGTGTGAAATATTATTCACACTTTCTTTCCGGACACCACTTATATAAGAACATAATTAGATATATCTCAAAAATAATTTGTGTCGTCTTCCTGTTGAGCATCGTGACTACTAACTACCACTACAGAGTACCAAAACAGACTGATATAGGAACTCTCTTCGCTGGATATTATACGAATTGACGCCCATACGTACTAAGTGTGAAATATTATTCACACTTTCTTTCCGGATACCACTTATATAAGAACATAATTAGATATATCTCAAAAATAATTTGTGTCGTCTTCCTGTTGAGCATCGTGACTACTAACTACCACTACGGAGTACCAGAGTCGACTGATATAGAAATTATCTGCGCGCACTTTCTATACCAATTGACGCCAATGCGTTCTAAGTGTGAAATATTATCCACACTTTCTTTCCGGACACCACTTATATAAGAACATAATTAGATAAATCTCGAAAATAATTTGTGTCGTCTTCCTGTTGAGCATCGTGACTACTAACTACCACTACGGAGTACCAAAGCAGACTGATATAGGAACTCTCTTCGCAGGCTTTCTATACCAATTAACGTACATGCGTACTAAGTGAGAAATATTATTGACACTTTATTTCTGGACACCACTTATATAAGAACATAATTAGATAAATCTCAAAAATAATTTGTGTCGACTTCCTGTTGAGCATCGTGACTACTAACTACCACTACAGAGTACCAAAACAGACTGATATAGGAACTCTCTTCGCTGGATATTATACGAATTGACGCCGATACGTACTAAGTGTGAAATATTATTCACACTTTCTTTCCGGGCACCACTTATATAAGAACATAATTAGATAAATCTCGAAAATAATTTGTGTCGCCTTCCTGTTGAGCATCGTTACTACTAACTACCACTACTGAGTACCAGAGTCGACTGATATAGAAATTATCTGCGCGCACTTTCTATACCAATTGACGCCAATGCGTTCTAAGTGTGAAATATTATCCATACTTTCTTTCCGGACACCACTTATATAAGAACATAATTAGATAAATCTCGAAAATAATTTGTGTCGTCTTCCTGTTGAGCATCGTTACTACTAACTACCACTACGGAGTACCAGAGTCGACTGATATAGTAACTCTCTGAGCAGGCTTTTTATACCAATCGACAAGTAGGCGTAATCTGTGTGAATTATTATTTACACTTTCTTTCCGGACACCACTGATATAAGAACATAATTAGATAAATCTCAAAAATAATTTGTGTCGACTTCCTGTTGAGCATCGTGACTACTAACTACCACTACAGAGTACCAAAACAGACTGATATAGGAACTCTCTTCGCTGGATATTATACGAATTGACGCCCATACGTACTAAGTGTGAAATATTATTCACACTTTCTTTCCGGACACCACTTATATAAGAACATAATTAGATATATCTCAAAAATAATTTGTGTCGTCTTCCTGTTGAGCATCGTGACTTCTAACTACCACTACGGAGTACCAGAGTCGACTGATATAGAAATTATCTGCGCGCACTTTCTATACCAATTGACGCCAATGCGTTCTAAGTGTGAAATATTATCCACACTTTCTTTCCGGACACCACTTATATAAGAACATAATTAGATAAATCTCGAAAATAATTTGTGTCGTCTTCCTGTTGAGCATCGTGACTACTAACTACCACTGCGGAGTACCAGAGTCGACTGATATAGAAATTATCTGCGCGCACTTTCTATACCAATTGACGCCAATGCGTACTAAGTGAGAAATATTATTGGCACTCTCTTTCTGGACAAAACTGATATAAGAACATAATTAGATAAATCTCGAAAATAATTTGTGTCGTCTTCCTGTTGAGCATCGTGACTACTAACTACCACTACGGAGTACCAAAGCAGACTGATATAGGAACTCTCTTCGCAGGCTTTCTATACCAATTAACGTACATGCGTACTAAGTGTGAAATATTATTCACACTTTCTTTCCGGACACCACTTATATAAGAACATAATTAGATATATCTCAAAAATAATTTGTGTCGTCTTCCTGTTGAGCATCGTGACTACTAACTACCACTACAGAGTACCAAAACAGACTGATATAGGAACTCTCTTCGCTGGATATTATACGAATTGACGCCCATACGTACTAAGTGTGAAATATTATTCACACTTTCTTTCCGGATACCACTTATATAAGAACATAATTAGATATATCTCAAAAATAATTTGTGTCGTCTTCCTGTTGAGCATCGTGACTACTAACTACCACTACGGAGTACCAGAGTCGACTGATATAGAAATTATCTGCGCGCACTTTCTATACCAATTGACGCCAATGCGTTCTAAGTGTGAAATATTATCCACACTTTCTTTCCGGAACCACTTATATAAGAACATAATTAGATAAATCTCGAAAATAATTTGTGTCGTCTTCCTGTTGAGCATCGTGACTACTAACTACCACTACGGAGTACCAAGTCGACTGATATAGAAATATCTGCGCGCACTTTCTATACCAATTGACGCCATGCGTCTAAGTGTGAAATATTATCCACTTTCTTTCCGGACACCACTTATATAAGAACATAATTAGATAAATCTCGAAAATAATTTGTGTCGTCTTCCTGTTGAGCATCGTGACTACTAACTACCACTACGGAGTACCAAGCGACTGATATAGAATTCTCGCGCATTTCTATACCAATTGACGCCAATGCGTACTAAGTGGAAATATTATTCACACTTCTTTCCGGACACACTTATATAAGAACATAATTAGATAAATCTCGAAAATAATTTGTGTCGTCTTCCTGTTGAGCATCGTGACTACTAACTACCACTACAGAGTACCAAAACAGACTGATATAGGAACTCTCTTCGCTGGATATTATACAATTGACGCCAATGCGTTCTAAGTGTGAAATATTATCACACTTTCTTTCCGGACACCACTTATATAAGAACATAATTAGATAATCTCGAAAATAATTTGTGTCGTCTTCCTGTTGAGCATCGTGACTACTAACTACCACTACGGAGTACCAGAGTCGACTGATATAGAATTATCTGCGCGCACTTTCTATACCAATTGACGCCAATGCGTTCTAAGTGTGAAATATTATCCACACTTTCTTTCCGGACACCACTTATATAAGAACATAATTAGATAAATCTCGAAAATAATTTGTGTCGTCTTCCTGTTGAGCATCGTGACTACTAACTACCACTACGGAGTACCAAGCGACTGATATAGGAACTCTCTTCGCACTTTCTATACCAATTACGCAATGCGTACTAAGTGTGAAATATTATTCACACTTTCTTTCCGGACACCACTTATATAAGAACATAATTAGATAAATCTCGAAAATAATTTGTGTCGTCTTCCTGTTGAGCATCGTGACTACTAACTACCACTACAGAGTACCAAAACAGACTGATATAGGAACTCTCTTCGCTGGATATTATACGAATTGACGCCCATACGTACTAAGTGTGAAATATTATTCACACTTTCTTTCCGGACACCACTTATATAAGAACATAATTAGATAAATCTCGAAAATAATTTGTGTCGTCTTCCTGTTGAGCATCGTGACTACTAACTACCACTACGGAGTACCAGAGTCGACTGATATAGAAATTATCTGCGCGCACTTTCTATACCAATTGACGCCAATGCGTTCTAAGTGTGAAATATTATCCACACTTTCTTTCCGGACACCACTTATATAAGAACATAATTAGATAAATCTCGAAAATAATTTGTGTCGTCTTCCTGTTGAGCATCGTGACTACAAACTACCACTACGGAGTACCAGAGTCGACTGATATAGAACTCTCTGCGCAGGCTTTCTATACCAATTGACGTCATGCGTACTAAGTGGAAATATTATTACACTTTCTTTCCGGACACCACTGATATAAGAACATAATTAGATAAATCTCAAAAATAATTTGTGTCGTCTTCCTGTTGAGCATCGTGACTACTAACTACCACTACAGAGTACCAAAACAGACTGATATAGGAACTCTCTTCGCTGGATATTATACGAATTGACGCCCATACGTACTAAGTGTGAAATATTATTCACACTTTCTTTCCGGACACCACTTATATAAGAACATAATTAGATATATCTCAAAATAATTTGTGTCGTCTTCCTGTTGAGCATCGTGACTACTAACTACCACTACGGAGTACCAGAGTCGACTGATATAGAAATTATCTGCGCGCACTTTCTATACCAATTGACGCCAATGCGTTCTAAGTGTGAAATATTATCCACACTTTCTTTCCGGACACCACTTATATAAGAACATAATTAGATAAATCTCGAAAATAATTTGTGTCGTCTTCCTGTTGAGCATCGTGACTACTAACTACCACTACGGAGTACCAAAGCGACTGATATAGAATTTTCGCGGCTTTCTATACCAATTACGCATGCGTACTAAGTGAGAAATATTATTGACACTTCTTTCGGACACACTATATAAGAACATAATTAGATAATCTCAAAATAATTTGTGTCGTCTTCCTGTTGAGCATCGTGACTACTAACTACCACTACAGAGTACCAAACAGACTGATATAGGAACTCTCTTCGCTGGATTTATACAATTGACGCCATCGTACTAAGTGTGAAATATTATTCACACTTTCTTTCCGGACACCACTTATATAAGAACATAATTAGATATATCTCAAAAATAATTTGTGTCGTCTTCCTGTTGAGCATCGTGACTACTAACTACCACTACGGAGTACCAGAGTCGACTGATATAGAATTATCTCGCGCACTTTCTATACCAATTGACGCCAATGCGTTCTAAGTGTGAAATATTATCCACACTTTCTTTCCGGACACCACTTATATAAGAACATAATTAGATAAATCTCGAAAATAATTTGTGTCGTCTTCCTGTTGAGCATCGTGACTACTAACTACCACTACGGAGTACCAGAGTCGACTGATATAGAATTATCTGCGGCACTTTCTATACCAATTGACGCCAATGCGTTCTAAGTGTGAAATATTATCACACTTTCTTTCCGGACACCACTTATATAAGAACATAATTAGATAAATCTCGAAAATAATTTGTGTCGTCTTCCTGTTGAGCATCGTGACTACTAACTACCACTACGGAGTACCAAAGCAGACTGATATAGGAACTCTCTTCGCAGGCTATTATACCAATTGACGCCATGCGTACTAAGTGTGAAATATTATTCACACTTTCTTTCCGGACACCACTTATATAAGAACATAATTAGATAAATCTCAAAAATAATTTGTGTCGCTTCCTGTTGAGCATCGTGACTACTAACTACCACTACGGAGTACCAAAGTCGACTGATATAGAACTCTCTTCGCGGATTTATACCAATTGACGCCATGCGTACTAAGTGTGAAATATTATTCACACTTTCTTTCCGGACACCACTTATATAAGAACATAATTAGATAAATCTCGAAAATAATTTGTGTCGTCTTCCTGTTGAGCATCGTGACTACTAACTACCACTACGGAGTACCAGAGTCGACTGATATAGAATTATCTGCGCACTTTCTATACCAATTGACGCAATGCGTACTAAGTGTGAAATATTATTACACTTCTTTCCGGACACCACTGATATAAGAACATAATTAGATAAATCTCAAAATAATTTGTGTCGTCTTCCTGTTGAGCATCGTGACTACTAACTACCACTACGGAGTACCAAACAGACTGATATAGGAACTCTCTTCGCTGGATATTATACGAATTGACGCCCATACGTACTAAGTGTGAAATATTATCACACTTTCTTTCCGGACACCACTTATATAAGAACATAATTAGATAATCTCAAAATAATTTGTGTCGTCTTCCTGTTGAGCATCGTGACTACTAACTACCACTACGGAGTACCAGAGTCGACTGATATAGAAATTATCTGCGCGCACTTTCTATACCAATTGACGCCAATGCGTTCTAAGTGTGAAATATTATCCACACTTTCTTTCCGGACACCACTTATATAAGAACATAATTAGATAATCTCGAAAATAATTTGTGTCGTCTTCCTGTTGAGCATCGTGACTACTAACTACCACTACGGAGTACCAAGTCGACTGATATAGAATTCTTCGCGACTTTCTATACCAATTGACGCCATGCGTACTAAGTGTGAAATATTATTCACACTTCTTTCCGGACACCACTATATAAGAACATAATTAGATAAATCTCAAAATAATTTGTGTCGTCTTCCTGTTGAGCATCGTGACTACTAACTACCACTACGGAGTACCAAAGCAGACTGATATAGGAACTCTCTCGCAGGCTTTCTATACCAATTAACGTACATGCGTACTAAGTGTGAAATATTATTCACACTTTCTTTCGGACACCACTTATATAAGAACATATTAGATAAATCTCAAAAATAATTTGTGTCGTCTTCCTGTTGAGCATCGTGACTACTAACTACCACTACGGAGTACCAGAGTCGACTGATATAGAAATTATCTGCGCGACTTTCTATACCAATTGACGCCAATGCGTACTAAGTGGAAATATTATCCACATTTCTTTCGGACACACTATATAAGAACATAATTAGATAATCTCGAAAATAATTTGTGTCCTTCCTGTTGAGCATCGTGACTACTAACTACCACTACGGAGTACCAGAGTCGACTGATATAGAAACTCTTTGCGCAGGCTTTCTATACCAATTAACGTACATGCGTACTAAGTGTGAAATATTATTCACACTTTTTTCGGACACCACTTATATAAGAACATAATTAGATAATCTCAAAAATAATTTGTGTCGACTTCCTGTTGAGCATCGTGACTACTAACTACCACTACAGAGTACCAAAACAGACTGATATAGGAACTCTCTTCGCTGGATATTATACGAATTGACGCCCATACGTACTAAGTGTGAAATATTATTCACACTTTCTTTCCGGACACCACTTATATAAGAACATAATTAGATAAATCTCAAAAATAATTTGTGTCGTCTTCCTGTTGAGCATCGTGACTACTAACTACCACTACGGAGTACCAGAGTCGACTGATATAGAAATTATCTGCGCGCACTTTCTATACCAATTGACGCCAATGCGTTCTAAGTGTGAAATATTATCCACACTTTCTTTCCGGACACCACTTATATAAGAACATAATTAGATAAATCTCGAAAATAATTTGTGTCGTCTTCCTGTTGAGCATCGTACTACTAACTACCACTACGGAGTACCAGAGTCGACTGATATAGAACTCTTGCGCAGGCTTTCTATACCAATTACGACATGCGTACTAAGTGGAAATATTATTACACTTTCTTTCTGGACACCACTTATATAAGAACATAATTAGATAAATCTCAAAAATAATTTGTGTCGACTTCCTGTTGAGCATCGTGACTACTAACTACCACTACAGAGTACCAAAACAGACTGATATAGGAACTCTCTTCGCTGGATATTATACGAATTGACGCCCATACGTACTAAGTGTGAAATATTATTCACACTTTCTTTCCGGACACCACTTATATAAGAACATAATTAGATATATCTCAAAAATAATTTGTGTCGTCTTCCTGTTGAGCATCGTGACTTCTAACTACCACTACGGAGTACCAGAGTCGACTGATATAGAAATTATCTGCGCGCACTTTCTATACCAATTGACGCCAATGCGTTCTAAGTGTGAAATATTATCCACACTTTCTTTCCGGACACCACTTATATAAGAACATAATTAGATAAATCTCGAAAATAATTTGTGTCGTCTTCCTGTTGAGCATCGTGACTACTAACTACCACTACGGAGTACCAGAGTCGACTGATATAGAAATTATCTGCGCGCACTTTCTATACCAATTGACGCCAATGCGTTTAAGTGTGAAATATTATTACACTTTCTTTCCGGACACCACTTATATAAGAACATAATTAGATAAATCTCAAAAATAATTTGTGTCGACTTCCTGTTGAGCATCGTGACTACTAACTACCACTACAGAGTACCAAAACAGACTGATATAGGAACTCTCTTCGCTGGATATTATACGAATTGACGCCCATACGTACTAAGTGTGAAATATTATCACACTTTCTTTCCGGACACCACTTATATAAGAACATAATTAGATATATCTCAAAAATAATTTGTGTCGTCTTCCTGTTGAGCATCGTGACTACTAACTACCACTACGGAGTACCAGAGTCGACTGATATAGAAATTATCTGCGCGCACTTTCTATACCAATGACGCCAATGCGTCTAAGTGTGAAATATTATCCACACTTTCTTTCCGGACACCACTTATATAAGAACATAATTAGATAAATCTCGAAAATAATTTGTGTCGTCTTCCTGTTGAGCATCGTGACTACTAACTACCACTACGGAGTACCAGAGTCGACTGATATAGAAATTATCTGCGCGCACTTTCTATACCAATTGACGCCAATGCGTACTAAGTGAGAAATATTATTGGCACTCTCTTTCAGGACAAAACTGATATAAGAACATTAATTAGATAAATCTCAAAATAATTTGTGTCGTCTTCCTGTTGAGCATCGTGACACTAACTACCACTACGGAGTACCAAAGCAGACTGATATAGAAACTTATCTGCGCGCACTTTCTATACCAATTGACGCCACATGCGTCTAAGTGTGAAATATTATCACACTTTCTTTCCGGACACCACTTATATAAGAACATAATTAGATAAATCTCAAAATAATTTGTGTCGTCTTCCTGTTGAGCATCGTGACTACTAACTACCACTACGGAGTACCAAGCAGACTGATATAGAAATTATCTGCGCACGCTTTCTATACCAATTGACGCCAATGCGTACTAAGTGTGAAATATTATCCACACTTTCTTTCCGGACACCACTTATATAAGAACATAATTAGATAAATCTCGAAAATAATTTGTGTCGTCTTCCTGTTGAGCATCGTGACTACTAACTACCACTACGGAGTACCAAAGCAGACTGATATAGGAACTCTCTTCGCAGGCTTTCTATACCAATTAACGTACATGCGTACTAAGTGTGAAATATTATCACAGTTTCTTTCTGGACAGCACTATATAAGAACATAATTAGATAACTCTCTGAAATAATTTGTGTCAACTACCTGTTGAGCATCGTAACTACTAACTACCACTACGGAGTACCAGAGTCGACTGATATAGAAACTCTTTGCGCAGGCTTTCTATACCAATTAACGTAAATGCGTACTAAGTGAGAAATATTATTCACACTTTCTTTCTGGACACCACTTATATAAGAACATAATTAGATAAATCTCAAAATAATTTGTGTCGACTTCCTGTTGAGCATCGTGACTACTAACTACCACTACAGAGTACCAAAACAGACTGATATAGGAACTCTCTTCGCTGGATATTATACGAATTGACGCCCATACGTACTAAGTGTGAAATATTATTCACACTTTCTTTCCGGACACCACTTATATAAGAACATAATTAGATATATCTCAAAAATAATTTGTGTCGTCTTCCTGTTGAGCATCGTGACTACTAACTACCACTACGGAGTACCAGAGTCGACTGATATAGAAATTATCTGCGCGCACTTTCTATACCAATTGACGCCAATGCGTTCTAAGTGTGAAATATTATCCACACTTTCTTTCCGGACACCACTTATATAAGAACATAATTAGATAAATCTCGAAAATAATTTGTGTCGTCTTCCTGTTGAGCATCGTGACTACTAACTACCACTACGGAGTACCAAAGCAGACTGATATAGGAACTCTCTTCGCAGGCTTTCTATACCAATTGACGTACATGCGTACTAAGTGTGAAATATTATTCACACTTTCTTTCCGGACACCACTTATATAAGAACATAATTAGATAAATCTCAAAAATAATTTGTGTCGTCTTCCTGTTGAGCATCGTGACTACTAACTACCACTACAGAGTACCAAACAGACTGATATAGGAACTCTCTTCGCTGGATATTATACGAATTGACGCCCATACGTACTAAGTGTGAAATATTATTCACACTTTCTTTCCGGACACCACTTATATAAGAACATAATTAGATATATCTCAAAAATAATTTGTGTCGTCTTCCTGTTGAGCATCGTGACTACTAACTACCACTACGGAGTACCAGAGTCGACTGATATAGAAATTATCTGCGCGCACTTTCTATACCAATTGACGCCAATGCGTTCTAAGTGTGAAATATTATCCACACTTTCTTTCCGGACACCACTTATATAAGAACATAATTAGATAAATCTCGAAAATAATTTGTGTCGTCTTCCTGTTGAGCATCGTGACTACTAACTACCACTAGGAGTACCAGAGTCGACTGATATAGAAATCTCTGCGCAGGCTTTCTATACCAATTGACGCCATGCGTACTAAGTGAGAAATATTATTCACACTCTTTCAGGACACAACTATATAAGAACATAATTAGATAAATCTCGAAATAATTTGTGTCGTCTTCCTGTTGAGCATCGTGACTACTAACTACCACTACAGAGTACCAAAACAGACTGATATAGGAACTCTCTTCGCTGGATATTATACGAATTGACGCCCAATGCGTTCTAAGTGTGAAATATTAACACTTTCTTTCCGGACACCACTTATATAAGAACATAATTAGATAAATCTCGAAAATAATTTGTGTCGTCTTCCTGTTGAGCATCGTGACTACTAACTACCACTACGGGAGTACCAGAGTCGACTGATATAGAAATTATCTGCGCGCACTTTCTATACCAATTGACGCCAATGCGTTCTAAGTGTGAAATATTATCCAACTTCTTTCCGGACACCACTTATATAAGAACATAATTAGATAAATCTGAAAATATTTGTGTCGTCTTCCTGTTGAGCATCGTGACTACTAACTACCACTACGGAGTACCAAAGCAGACTGATATAGAATCTCTTCGCAGCTTTCTATACCAATTAAGTACATGCGTACTAAGTGTGAAATATTATTCACACTTTCTTTCCGGACACCACTTATATAAGAACATAATTAGATAAATCTCAAAATAATTTGTGTCGTCTTCCTGTTGAGCATCGTGACTACTAACTACCACTACAGAGTACCAAACAGACTGATATAGGAACTCTCTCGCTGGATATTATACGAATTGACGCCCATACGTACTAAGTGTGAAATATTATTCACACTTTCTTTCCGGATACCACTTATATAAGAACATAATTAGATATATCTCAAAAATAATTTGTGTCGTCTTCCTGTTGAGCATCGTGACTACTAACTACCACTACGGATACCAGAGTCGACTGATATAGAAATTATCTGCGCGCACTTTCTATACCAATTGACGCCAATGCGTTCTAAGTGTGAAATATTATCCACACTTCTTTCCGGACACCACTATATAAGACATAATTAGATAAATCTCGAAAATAATTTGTGTCGTCTTCCTGTTGAGCATCGTGACTACTAACTACCACTACGGAGTACCAAAGCAGACTGATATAGGAACTCTCTTCGCAGGCTTTCTATACCAATTAACGTACATGCGTACTAAGTGAGAAATATTATTGACACTTTATTTCTGGACACCACTTATATAAGAACATAATTAGATAAATCTCAAAAATAATTTGTGTCGACTTCCTGTTGAGCATCGTGACTACTAACTACCACTACAGAGTACCAAACAGACTGATATAGGAACTCTCTTCGCTGGATATTATACGAATTGACGCCGATACGTACTAAGTGTGAAATATTATTCACACTTTCTTTCCGGACACCACTTATATAAGAACATAATTAGATAAATCTCGAAAATAATTTGTGTCGCCTTCCTGTTGAGCATCGTACTACTAACTACCACTACTGAGTACCAGAGTCGACTGATATAGAAATTATCTGCGCGCACTTTCTATACCAATTGACGCCAATGCGTTCTAAGTGTGAAATATTATCCATACTTTCTTTCCGGACACCACTTATATAAGAACATAATTAGATAAATCTCGAAATAATTTGTGTCGTCTTCCTGTTGAGCATCGTTACTACTAACTACCACTACGGAGTACCAGAGTCGACTGATATAGTAACTCTCTGAGCAGGCTTTTATACCAATCGACAAGTAGGCGTATCTGTGTGAATATTATTTACACTTTCTTTCCGGACACCACTGATATAAGAACATAATTAGATAAATCTCAAAAATAATTTGTGTCGACTTCCTGTTGAGCATCGTGACTACTAACTACCACTACAGAGTACCAAAACAGACTGATATAGGAACTCTCTTCGCTGGATATTATACGAATTGACGCCCATACGTACTAAGTGTGAAATATATTCACACTTTCTTTCCGGACACCACTTATATAAGAACATAATTAGATATATCTCAAAAATAATTTGTGTCGTCTTCCTGTTGAGCATCGTGACTTCTAACTACCACTACGGAGTACCAGAGTCGACTGATATAGAAATATCTGCGCGCACTTTCTATACCAATTGACGCCAATGCGTTCTAAGTGTGAAATATTATCCACACTTTCTTTCCGGACACCACTTATATAAGAACATAATTAGATAAATCTCGAAAATAATTTGTGTCGTCTTCCTGTTGAGCATCGTGACTACTAACTACCACTACGGAGTACCAGAGTCGACTGATATAGAAATTATCTGCGCGCACTTTCTATACCAATTGACGCCAATGCGTACTAAGTGAGAAATATTATTGGCACTTCTTTCTGGACAAACTATATAAGAACATAATTAGATAAATCTCGAAAATAATTTGTGTCGTCTTCCTGTTGAGCATCGTGACTACTAACTACCACTACGGAGTACCAAAGCAGACTGATATAGGAACTCTCTTCGCAGGCTTTCTATACCAATTAACGTACATGCGTACTAAGTGTGAAATATTATTCACACTTTCTTTCCGGACACCACTTATATAAGAACATAATTAGATATATCTCAAAAATAATTTGTGTCGTCTTCCTGTTGAGCATCGTGACTACTAACTACCACTACAGAGTACCAAAACAGACTGATATAGGAACTCTCTTCGCTGGATATTATACGAATTGACGCCCATACGTACTAAGTGTGAAATATTATTCACACTTTCTTTCCGGATACCACTTATATAAGAACATAATTAGATATATCTCAAAAATAATTTGTGTCGTCTTCCTGTTGAGCATCGTGACTACTAACTACCACTACGGAGTACCAGAGTCGACTGATATAGAATTATCTGCGCGCACTTTCTATACCAATTGACGCCAATGCGTTCTAAGTGTGAAATATTATCCACACTTTCTTTCCGGACACCACTTATATAAGAACATAATTAGATAAATCTCGAAAATAATTTGTGTCGTCTTCCTGTTGAGCATCGTGACTACTAACTACCACTACGGAGTACCAAAGCAGACTGATATAGGAACTCTCTTCGCAGGCTTTCTATACCAATTAACGTACATGCGTACTAAGTGAGAAATATTATTGACACTTTATTTCTGGACACCACTTATATAAGAACATAATTAGATAAATCTCAAAAATAATTTGTGTCGACTTCCTGTTGAGCATCGTGACTACTAACTACCACTACAGAGTACCAAAACAGACTGATATAGGAACTCTCTTCGCTGGATATTATACGAATTGACGCCGATACGTACTAAGTGTGAAATATTATTCACACTTTCTTTCCGGACACCACTTATATAAGAACATAATTAGATAAATCTCGAAAATAATTTGTGTCGCCTTCCTGTTGAGCATCGTTACTACTAACTACCACTACTGAGTACCAGAGTCGACTGATATAGAAATTATCTGCGCGCACTTTCTATACCAATTGACGCCAATGCGTTCTAAGTGTGAAATATTATCCATACTTTCTTTCCGGACACCACTTATATAAGAACATAATTAGATAAATCTCGAAAATAATTTGTGTCGTCTTCCTGTTGAGCATCGTTACTACTAACTACCACTACGGAGTACCAGAGTCGACTGATATAGTAACTCTCTGAGCAGGCTTTTTATACCAATCGACAAGTAGGCGTAATCTGTGTGAATTATTATTTACACTTTCTTTCCGGACACCACTGATATAAGAACATAATTAGATAAATCTCAAAAATAATTTGTGTCGACTTCCTGTTGAGCATCGTGACTACTAACTACCACTACAGAGTACCAAAACAGACTGATATAGGAACTCTCTTCGCTGGATATTATACGAATTGACGCCCATACGTACTAAGTGTGAAATATTATTCACACTTTCTTTCCGGACACCACTTATATAAGAACATAATTAGATATATCTCAAAAATAATTTGTGTCGTCTTCCTGTTGAGCATCGTGACTTCTAACTACCACTACGGAGTACCAGAGTCGACTGATATAGAAATTATCTGCGCGCACTTTCTATACCAATTGACGCCAATGCGTTCTAAGTGTGAAATATTATCCACACTTTCTTTCCGGACACCACTTATATAAGAACATAATTAGATAAATCTCGAAAATAATTTGTGTCGTCTTCCTGTTGAGCATCGTGACTACTAACTACCACTGCGGAGTACCAGAGTCGACTGATATAGAAATTATCTGCGCGCACTTTCTATACCAATTGACGCCAATGCGTACTAAGTGAGAAATATTATTGGCACTCTCTTTCTGGACAAAACTGATATAAGAACATAATTAGATAAATCTCGAAAATAATTTGTGTCGTCTTCCTGTTGAGCATCGTGACTACTAACTACCACTACGGAGTACCAAAGCAGACTGATATAGGAACTCTCTTCGCAGGCTTTCTATACCAATTAACGTACATGCGTACTAAGTGTGAAATATTATTCACACTTTCTTTCCGGACACCACTTATATAAGAACATAATTAGATATATCTCAAAAATAATTTGTGTCGTCTTCCTGTTGAGCATCGTGACTACTAACTACCACTACAGAGTACCAAAACAGACTGATATAGGAACTCTCTTCGCTGGATATTATACGAATTGACGCCCATACGTACTAAGTGTGAAATATTATTCACACTTTCTTTCCGGATACCACTTATATAAGAACATAATTAGATATATCTCAAAAATAATTTGTGTCGTCTTCCTGTTGAGCATCGTGACTACTAACTACCACTACGGAGTACCAGAGTCGACTGATATAGAAATTATCTGCGCGCACTTTCTATACCAATTGACGCCAATGCGTTCTAAGTGTGAAATATTATCCACACTTTCTTTCCGGAACCACTTATATAAGAACATAATTAGATAAATCTCGAAAATAATTTGTGTCGTCTTCCTGTTGAGCATCGTGACTACTAACTACCACTACGGAGTACCAAAGCAGACTGATATAGGAACTCTCTTCGCAGGCTTTCTATACCAATTAACGTACATGCGTACTAAGTGAGAAATATTACTGACACTTTATTTCTGGACACCACTTATATAAGAACATAATTAGATAAATCTCAAAAATAATTTGTGTCGACTTCCTGTTGAGCATCGTGACTACTAACTACCACTACAGAGTACCAAAACAGACTGATATAGGAACTCTCTTCGCTGGATATTATACGAATTGACGCCCATACGTACTAAGTGTGAAATATTATTCACACTTTCTTTCCGGACACCACTTATATAAGAACATAATTAGATATATCTCAAAAATAATTTGTGTCGTCTTCCTGTTGAGCATCGTGACTACTAACTACCACTACGGAGTACCAGAGTCGACTGATATAGAAATTATCTGCGCGCACTTTCTATACCAATTGACGCCAATGCGTTCTAAGTGTGAAATATTATCCACACTTTCTTTCCGGACACCACTTATATAAGAACATAATTAGATAAATCTCGAAAATAATTTGTGTCGTCTTCCTGTTGAGCATCGTGACTACTAACTACCACTACGGAGTACCAAAGCAGACTGATATAGGAACTCTCTTCGCTGGATATTATACGAATTGACGCCGATACGTATTAAGTGTGAAATATTATTCACACTTTCTTTCCGGACACCACTCATATAAGAACATAATTAGATAAATCTCGAAAATAATTTGTGTCGCCTTCCTGTTGAGCATCGTTACTACTAACTACCACTACTGAGTACCAGAGTCGACTGATATAGAAATTATCTGCGCGCACTTTCTATACCAATTGACGCCAATGCGTTCTAAGTGTGAAATATTATCCACACTTTCTTTCCGGACACCACTTATATAAGAACATAATTAGATAAATCTCGAAAATAATTTGTGTCGTCTTCCTGTTGAGCATCGTGACTACTAACTACCACTACGGAGTACCAAAGCAGACTGATATAGGAACTCTCTTCGCTGGATATTATACGAATTGACGCCGATACGTACTAAGTGTGAAATATTATTCACACTTTCTTTCCGGACACCACTATACAAGAACATAATTAGATAAATCTCAAAAATAATTTGTGTCATCTTCCTGTTGAGAATCGTGACTACTAACTACCACTACGGAGTACCAGAGTCGACTGATACAGGAACTCTCTGCGCAGGCTTTCTATACCAATTAACGTACATGCGTACTAAGTGAGAAATATTATTGGCACTCTCTTTCAGGACAAAACTGATATAAGAACATTATTTGATAAATCTCATAAACAATTTGTGTCGTCTTCCTGTTGAGCATCGTGACCACTAACTACTACTACGGAGTACCAGAGTCGACTAATATAGAAATTATCTGCACACGCTTTCTATACCAATTGACGCCAATGCGTACTAAGTGCGAAATATTATCCACAGTTTCTTTCTGGACAGCACTATATAAGAACATAATTAGATAACTCTCTGAAATAATTTGTGTCAACTACCTGTTGAGCATCGTAACTACTAACTACCACTACGGAGTACCAGAGTCGACTGATATAGAAACTCTTTGCGCAGGCTTTCTATACCAATTAACGTACATGCGTACTAAGTGAGAAATATTATTGACACTTTATTTCTTGACACCACTTATATAAGAACATAATTAGATAAATCTCAAAAATAATTTGTGTCGACTTCCTGTTGAGCATCGTGACAACTAACTACCACTACAGAGTACCAAAACAGACTGATATAGGAACTCTCTTCGCTGGATATTATACGAATTGACGCCCATACGTACTAAGTGTGAAATATTATTCACACTTTCTTTCCGGACACCACTTATATAAGAACATAATTAGATATATCTCAAAAATAATTTGTGTCGTCTTCCTGTTGAGCATCGTGACTTCTAACTACCACTACGGAGTACCAGAGTCGATTGATATAGAAATTATCTGCGCGCACTTTCTATACCAATTGACGCCAATGCGTACTAAGTGCGAAATATTATCCACAGTTTCTTTCTGGACAGCACTATATAAGAACATAATTAGATAACTCTCTGAAATAATTTGTGTCAACTACCTGTTGAGCATCGTAACTACTAACTACCACTACGGAGTACCAGAGTCGACTGATATAGAAACTCTTTGCGCAGGCTTTCTATACCAATTAACGTACATGCGTACTAAGTGAGAAATATTATTGACACTTTATTTCTGGACACCACTTATATAAGAACATAATTAGATAAATCTCAAAAATAATTTGTGTCGACTTCCTGTTGAGCATCGTGACTACTAACTACCACTACAGAGTACCAAAACAGACTGATATAGGAACTCTCTTCGCTGGATATTATACGAATTGACGCCCATACGTACTAAGTGTGAAATATTATTCACACTTTCTTTCCGGACACCACTTATATAAGAACATAATTAGATATATCTCAAAAATAATTTGTGTCGTCTTCCTGTTGAGCATCGTGACTTCTAACTACCACTACGGAGTACCAGAGTCGACTGATATAGAAATTATCTGCGCGCACTTTCTATACCAATTGACGCCAATGCGTTCTAAGTGTGAAATATTATCCACACTTTCTTTCCGGACACCACTTATATAAGAACATAATTAGATAAATCTCGAAAATAATTTGTGTCGTCTTCCTGTTGAGCATCGTGACTACTAACTACCACTACGGAGTACCAGAGTCGACTGATATAGAAATTATCTGCGCGCACTTTCTATACCAATTGACGCCAATGCGTTCTAAGTGTGAAATATTATCCACACTTTCTTTCCGGACACCACTTATATAAGAACATAATTAGATAAATCTCAAAAATAATTTGTGTCGACTTCCTGTTGAGCATCGTGACTACTAACTACCACTACAGAGTACCAAAACAGACTGATATAGGAACTCTCTTCGCTGGATATTATACGAATTGACGCCCATACGTACTAAGTGTGAAATATTATTCACACTTTCTTTCCGGACACCACTTATATAAGAACATAATTAGATATATCTCAAAAATAATTTGTGTCGTCTTCCTGTTGAGCATCGTTACTACTAACTACCACTACGGAGTACCAGAGTCGACTGATATAGAAATTATCTGCGCGCACTTTCTATACCAATTGACGCCAATGCGTTCTAAGTGTGAAATATTATCCACACTTTCTTTCCGGACACCACTTATATAAGAACATAATTAGATAAATCTCGAAAATAATTTGTGTCGTCTTCCTGTTGAGCATCGTGACTACTAACTACCACTACGGAGTACCAGAGTCGACTGATATAGAAATTATCTGCGCGCACTTTCTATACCAATTGACGCCAATGCGTACTAAGTGAGAAATATTATTGGCACTCTCTTTCAGGACAAAACTGATATAAGAACATTATTTGATAAATCTCATAAACAATTTGTGTCGTCTTCCTGTTGAGCATCGTGACCACTAACTACCACTACGGAGTACCAGAGTCGACTGATATAGAAATTATCTGCGCGCACTTTCTATACCAATTGACGCCAATGCGTTCTAAGTGTGAAATATTATCCACACTTTCTTTCCGGACACCACTTATATAAGAACATAATTAGATAAATCTCGAAAATAATTTGTGTCGTCTTCCTGTTGAGCATCGTGACTACTAACTACCACTACGGAGTACCAAAGCAGACTGATATAGAAATTATCTGCGCACGCTTTCTATACCAATTGACGCCAATGCGTACTAAGTGTGAAATATTATCCACACTTTCTTTCCGGACACCACTTATATAAGAACATAATTAGATAAATCTCGAAAATAATTTGTGTCGTCTTCCTGTTGAGCATCGTGACTACTAACTACCACTACGGAGTACCAAAGCAGACTGATATAGGAACTCTCTTCGCAGGCTTTATATACCAATTAACGTACATGCGTACTAAGTGAGAAATATTATCCACAGTTTCTTTCTGGACAGCACTATATAAGAACATAATTAGATAACTCTCTGAAATAATTTGTGTCAACTACCTGTTGAGCATCGTAACTACTAACTACCACTACGGAGTACCAGAGTCGACTGATATAGAAACTCTTTGCGCAGGCTTTCTATACCAATTAACGTAAATGCGTACTAAGTGAGAAATATTATTGACACTTTATTTCTGGACACCACTTATATAAGAACATAATTAGATAAATCTCAAAAATAATTTGTGTCGACTTCCTGTTGAGCATCGTGACTACTAACTACCACTACAGAGTACCAAAACAGACTGATATAGGAACTCTCTTCGCTGGATATTATACGAATTGACGCCCATACGTACTAAGTGTGAAATATTATTCACACTTTCTTTCCGGACACCACTTATATAAGAACATAATTAGATATATCTCAAAAATAATTTGTGTCGTCTTCCTGTTGAGCATCGTGACTTCTAACTACCACTACGGAGTACCAGAGTCGACTGATATAGAAATTATCTGCGCGCACTTTCTATACCAATTGACGCCAATGCGTTCTAAGTGTGAAATATTATCCACACTTTCTTTCCGGACACCACTTATATAAGAACATAATTAGATAAATCTCGAAAATAATTTGTGTCGTCTTCCTGTTGAGCATCGTGACTACTAACTACCACTACGGAGTACCAAAGCAGACTGATATAGGAACTCTCTTCGCAGGCTTTCTATACCAATTAACGTACATGCGTACTAAGTGAGAAATATTATTGACACTTTATTTCTGGACACCACTTATATAAGAACATAATTAGATAAATCTCAAAAATAATTTGTGTCGACTTCCTGTTGAGCATCGTGACTACTAACTACCACTACAGAGTACCAAAACAGACTGATATAGGAACTCTCTTCGCTGGATATTATACGAATTGACGCCCATACGTACTAAGTGTGAAATATTATTCACACTTTCTTTCCGGACACCACTTATATAAGAACATAATTAGATATATCTCGAAAATAATTTGTGTCGTCTTCCTGTTGAGCATCGTGACTACTAACTACCACTACGGAGTACCAAAGCAGACTGATATAGGAACTCTCTTCGCTGGATATTATACGAATTGACGCCGATACGTACTAAGTGTGAAATATTATTCACACTTTCTTTCCGGACACCACTTATATAAGAACATAATTAGATAAATCTCGAAAATAATTTGTGTCGTCTTCCTGTTGAGCATCGTGACTAGTAACTACCACTACTGAGTACCAGAGTCAACTGATACAGGAACTCTCTGCGCAGGCTTTCTATACTAATTAACGTACATGCGTACTAATTGAGAAATATTATTGGCACTCTCTTTCAGGACAAAACTGATATAAGAACATAATTTGATAAATCTCAAAAATAATTTGTGTCGCCTTCCTGTTGAGCATCGTTACTACTAACTACCACTACGGAGTACCAAAGCAGACTGATATAGGAACTCTCTTCGCTGGATATTATACGAATTGACGCCGATACGTACTAAGTGTGAAATATTATTCACACTTTCTTTCCGGACACCACTTATATAAGAACATAATTAGATATATCTCAAAAATAATTTGTGTCGTCTTCCTGTTGAGCATCGTTACTACTAACTACCACTACGGAGTACCAGAGTCGACTGATATAGAAATTATCTGCGCGCACTTTCTATACCAATTGACGCCAATGCGTTCTAAGTGTGAAATATTATCCACACTTTCTTTCCGGACACCACTTATATAAGAACATAATTAGATAAATCTCGAAAATAATTTGTGTCGTCTTCCTGTTGAGCATCGTGACTACTAACTACCACTACGGAGTACCAAAGCAGACTGATATAGAAATTATCTGCGCACGCTTTCTATACCAATTGACGACAATGCGTACTAAGTGTGAAATATTATCCACACTTTCTTTCCGGACACCACTTATATAAGAACATAATTAGATAAATCTCGAAAATAATTTGTGTCGTCTTCCTGTTGAGCATCGTGACTACTAACTACCACTACGGAGTACCAAAGCAGACTGATATAGGAACTCTCTTCGCAGGCTTTATATACCAATTAACGTACATGCGTACTAAGTGAGAAATATTATCCACAGTTTCTTTCTGGACAGCACTATATAAGAACATAATTAGATAACTCTCTGAAATAATTTGTGTCGACTTCCTGTTGAGCATCGTGACTACTAACTACCACTACAGAGTACCAAAACAGACTGATATAGGAACTCTCTTCGCTGGATATTATACGAATTGACGCCCATACGTACTAAGTGTGAAATATTATTCACACTTTCTTTCCGGACACCACTTATATAAGAACATAATTAGATATATCTCGAAAATAATTTGTGTCGTCTTCCTGTTGAGCATCGTGACTACTAACTACCACTACGGAGTACCAAAGCAGACTGATATAGGAACTCTCTTCGCTGGATATTATACGAATTGACGCCGATACGTACTAAGTGTGAAATATTATTCACACTTTCTTTCCGGACACCACTTATATAAGAACATAATTAGATAAATCTCGAAAATAATTTGTGTCGTCTTCCTGTTGAGCATCGTGACTAGTAACTACCACTACTGAGTACCAGAGTCAACTGATACAGGAACTCTCTGCGCAGGCTTTCTATACTAATTAACGTACATGCGTACTAATTGAGAAATATTATTGGCACTCTCTTTCAGGACAAAACTGATATAAGAACATAATTTGATAAATCTCAAAAATAATTTGTGTCGCCTTCCTGTTGAGCATCGTTACTACTAACTACCACTACGGAGTACCAGAGTCGACTGATATAGTAACTCTCTGAGCAGGCTTTTTATACCAATCGACAAGCAGGCGTAATCTGTGTGAATTATTATTTACACTTTCTTTCCGGACACCACTGATATAAGAAGTTAATTAGATAAATCACAAAAATAATTTGTGTCATCTTCCTGTTGAGCATCGTGACTACTAACTACCGCTACGGACTACCAGAGTCGGCTAATATAGGAACTCTCTGCGCTGGCTTTATATACCAATTAACGTACATGCGTACTAAGTGAGAAATATTATCCACAGTTTCTTTCTGGACAGCACTATATAAGAACATAATTAGATAACTCTCTGAAATAATTTGTGTCAACTACCTGTTGAGCATCGTAACTACTAACTACCACTACGGAGTACCAGAGTCGACTGATATAGAAACTCTTTGCGCAGGCTTTCTATACCAATTAACGTACATGCGTACTAAGTGAGAAATATTATTCACACTTTCTTTCCGGACACCACTTATATAAGAACATAATTAGATATATCTCAAAAATAATTTGTGTCGTCTTCCTGTTGAGCATCGTGACTACTAACTACCACTACGGAGTACCAGAGTCGACTGATATAGAAATTATCTGCGCGCACTTTCTATACCAATTGACGCCAATGCGTTCTAAGTGTGAAATATTATCCACACTTTCTTTCCGGACACCACTTATATAAGAACATAATTAGATCAATCTCGAAAATAATTTGTGTCGTCTTCCTGTTGAGCATCGTGACTACTAACTACCACTACGGAGTACCAAAGCAGACTGATATAGGAACTCTCTTCGCTGGATATTATACGAATTGACGCCGATACGTACTAAGTGTGAAATATTATTCACACTTTCTTTCCGGACACCACTTATATAAGAACATAATTAGATAAATCTCGAAAATAATTTGTGTCGCCTTCCTGTTGAGCATCGTTACTACTAACTACCACTACTGAGTACCAGAGTCGACTGATATAGAAATTATCTGCGCGCACTTTCTATACCAATTGACGCCAATGCGTTCTAAGTGTGAAATATTATCCACACTTTCTTTCCGGACACCACTTATATAAGAACATAATTAGATAAATCTCGAAAATAATTTGTGTCGTCTTCCTGTTGAGCATCGTGACTACTAACTACCACTACGGAGTACCAAAGCAGACTGATATAGGAACTCTCTTCGCTGGATATTATACGAATTGACGCCGATACGTACTAAGTGTGAAATATTATTCACACTTTCTTTCCGGACACCACTTATATAAGAACATAATTAGATAAATCTCGAAAATAATTTGTGTCGCCTTCCTGTTGAGCATCGTTACTACTAACTACCACTACTGAGTACCAGAGTCGACTGATACAGGAACTCTCTGCGCAGGCTTTCTATACCAATTAACGTACATGCATACTAACAAGGAAAGGTACCCAACCCGAACTCACCGATTTTGATGATTTTCATATATGTTGTAGAACATAAAAAAATAAGAGACACGTATTTTTTTTTATCGGCTAATTTTCACTTTTAAGGGGTAAAAACCTCCCCTAAAGTTAACCCCCAAAAAGCGTTTTTTTTAAATATCTCGGCTTAAAATTAATAATTTTCAATGAAACAAATTGGAGGTTATTTCTTACAAAAAGAGCAAGTATTTCATGGTGATTTGAAGAGTAAGAGTAGCATCCCCTATTTTTTAGGGGTTGAAAACATATATTTTTTGGCATAATTTTATAATAAAAATGTTTAAACCGACTAAAAAAAATTGGAAAAAATGTTTAAACATCCTTAATAACAAAATTTAGTTGACGTCTTTCGGTGTTTTCATAAATATTACCCCTAAGGGGGTAAACCACCCCTAACACAAAATAACTGTAAATATGTAATTCAATACATAATATTTCGTAGAAAGTTTGTATATAGAGGTTTTCGAGGTCGCTGATTACAAATCTGTTATCAGATTTTGAAAATTCAAAATGGCGGATCCAATATGGTGGACGGAAATATTGAAAAAAAATTTTAACTTTCAAAAAAACTTGTTTACAAATGTGTGATCTTTGTAGCCTGTACATGTGAACTAAAGAGCCTTAAACCCTAAACCCCTAAAGAACAAATAGGCTAAATGGTTGTGCATTTTAACCAAACGACTCCAAACCCCTAACCTCCAGACAAGCCGAAGGCCTATGCTTTACCGTAGACACGAGTATAGACATATTACCGATATTTTATTCTATCATTTTGTATGTAACAAATAACGTCTCGTTTTATGTTTCAATCAAAGATTATTTATTTTTCTGCTTTTATAAATTAGCATAATTTCAAAAGTAATTTCATAAATTATAAAGTATTTCATAAATTGCATAATTATATAATTTTATAAATTTAAAAAGTCCACACTTTTTTGCAAATGAAAAAACATAGGTTAATAAAATTAGTTTATCAAACTCTTTTGCGTTTTGTAATAAAATTTAATGTTGTCAAACTTGGGAGTTTTTCATTGTTACAATTATTTTGTAAGCCAAACGTTTTTTAGATGAATTCTCGAAGTAATGATTATTTTATCTATAGTAAAATATTTACAGTCTGGAATTCCATAATAATACTATTTGATACGATTTAATGAATTTATCAAAAAATCTAAATTTAATAATAAATATTATTCTAATTATTATTATTATTTTTCATTATCATTGCTATTATCAGTATTACTGTTATTATTGCTATTGCAATTATGCTTATTCTTCTTCTTATTATTATTATTATTATATTACTATGATAATTTTTGTTATTGGTAAAAATACATAAAAGAATATTAATACTCGAACTTCATTTGCAATTAAAGAACACGTTGTTATTGAAAGGGAATTTTATATGCATTCATTAGTTTAATGAATGTTATCGTACATTCAATGATAATTCCACAGATAAATGTCTTTCACTCATAAAAGTTGTTGACAATATGTGCGAATCAGTATGTTCTATTTTTAGATTGTTTTCATCGAGTGTTTACCTCAGCTGTCTGTGTTATTTTTTAGGCAGTGAGTGAGTTTTGTGGGTATTCTAGTTCGATGCCGGAAAGTACGAATAGTACGTCTTTTTGTTTGTCAGTGGTATCATACAGTTGTAGAAAATTTTCTTTAGTGATTTTATATAGATTTACATTATTCAATTTCAAAGTGAATAAAAGTTGAATAAAACCAAAAATAGAGTTTTCCGAACATCACAAAGTGGAACGAGAATTCTTCTCCAATGCATAAATTAATGATTTGATTCAATTTACATTCACTCGTTTTATTCTGGTAGAAATGTAGCAGTCGTGCCTTACATGCAAAAACACAGCTTGTATAAATTTTACCGCTTATTTTCATTTTAGATTGAAAAATGAAAATTAATCCGTTAAACGTTCTAAACTTATTATTAGCATACTTTCAAGCGTTAAACATACCAGATAGTGTCACGAATTATCACGAAACAGAGTTGGCCGAAAAAATAAAAGAAATTTTAATAGATGCAACACATGATTTCAACGATGTAGAAATGATTACTGAAGACTCTTTGGATTTTCAAGAAGAGTATAAAGACCATAATGTGGAAATAATTGAAGATGAAGTGCAACATCATTTTCCTGATCCGGATATAGCACCAACAAATCAATGTACAGCAGATAATGAAGAACTAGATTTTGAATACAAAAAAAGAGCTGTAGAATTTTGGAGAAGAAGCAAAACGAAGCAAAATTTAAGTCTCAAAACAATGCAAAACAGATTCAAAAAAGTATCATCTATTAGTCAGCTACGTCGTTGGGCTCATTCAATTAATAAAGGTGGCACGTATAGAGAAAAAGTAGCACAAATTTGTCAGTATACCCTGGATAATTTTCAAGCAGCTCTCGACAGTGGTTCAATTATCCATGATGAAGATATAATTCGATGGGCCTTACAAGCTAAAAAAGAAATTGGTTTTGATGATATTAGATTCAAAGCTTCTAAACATTGGTTACTCAAATTTAAGCAAGCACACCGAATAGTTTCTAGGAAAATAAATAAGTTCATAACAAGAAAAACACTAGAAAGTAGTGCAGAACTTACGGCTAAAGCTGAAGCATTTATCGATGACGTTAAATCGTGTATACCAAGGATTGGACTCGAAAATTTGTATAATACAGATCAGAGCGGATTTCAGCTAGAAATGCATTCTGGAAGAACATTAGCAGTAGAAGGAGAAAAGCAAGTGCAATGTCTGGTACAGTCAATTTCAGCAACAACGCATAGTTATACTATACAGCCACTAATATCAGCTACTGGACAACTGTTGTCACCGCTATTTCTTGTTTTAAAGGAACCAAGTGGCAAGTTTGGCCCTATTGTAGAACAAAACATATTTAGACCAGAAAACGTGTACGTGGAAGCATCCAAATCTGGAAAATTAACAACAAGTAAGGGAACTAATAACAATTTTTACATTGTAATATCGTTGATCAGTTAATTAGTAAGTCGTTTAATTGCAGATCACTTCAAAATCTGGTTGGAAAAAATATTTTATCCCTATGTAGGCCATCACTCAATACTATTACTCGATTCTTGGAGTGGTCATTGTGACAAAGTTATAGAAGAAACAATGCCACAAAATAAAATTATTAACATAAAAAAATTCCAACTGGAACCACAGGAAAAATACAACCACTTGATGTCTATGGATTCCGTATTTGGAAAAACTTTGTCCGAACATTTTCTGATAATGTAATGTTAATGGATCATGATATGAATTTACATGTGAGAAATAATATAATTAAACTTCAATCATTGGTTCACAACCAACTGTCTTCACCGAGATATATAGATTTGTTATAAATATTCCTGGTATAAAAGCGGTTACGTCAATGAAAAACCAGATAAATTTGATAATCCTATAGATTTCAGTTTTGGAAAGTCTTGTGCAACACATTGTGAAATAGAAGGGTGCACAAACATTGCAATTGTACGATGTGGTTGGTGCAAAAAAGCATTGTGCTTTAAACACTTTTATGAGGACTACCATTATTGTAAAAACATCGTAAAATAATATATTTTATGCTCAATACAAAAAATGCACTATGGCAAAAGATAAAAGATTGTAGATTATTATTATACTCTAATATTATAAACAAAAATACATTATAAGTTGAATTTACAATAAAGGAATTTCAATAACATTCTGATAACAATTTCTACGGAAATTATAAAACTGCTTCACACACAGAATTTTCTTGTTTACAAATTTAGGAATTTGAGGTGGTTTGGTTAAAAAGCACAACCATTTAGCCTATTTGTTCTTTAGGGGTTTAGGGTTTAAGGCTCTTTAGTTCACATGTACAGGCTACAAAGATAACACATTTATAACAAGTTTTTATGAAAGTTAAAATTTTTTTTTGACATTTTCGTCCACCACATTGATTCCGCCATTTTGAATTTTCAAAATCTGATATCAGATTTGCAAAGAGCGATCTCGAAAACCCTTATATACAAACCTTCTACAAAATATTATGGATTGAAGTATACTTATAGTTATTTTGTGTTAGGGGTGGTTTACCCCCTAAAGGGTAGTATCTATGAAAAAATCGAAAAACCTAATTTGTTTATTATAGATGCTTACAAATTTTTTCCAATTTTTTTAGTCGTTTAAAACTTTTTTATTATATAAAATTTTTTTTCGATATTTCCGTCCTATTGGTTCCGCCATTTTGAATTTTCAAAATCTGATAACAGATTTGTAATCAGCGACCTCGAAAACCTCTATATACAAACTTTCTACGAAATATTATGTATTGAATTACATATTTACAGTTATTTTGTGTTAGAGGTGGTTTACCCCCTTAGGGGTAATATTTATGAAAACACCGAAAGACGTCAACTAAATTTTGTTATTAAGGATGTTTAAACATTTTTTCCAATTTTTTTTAGTCGGTTTAAACATTTTTATTATAAAATTATGCCAAAAAATATATGTTTTCAACCCCTAAAAAATAGGGGATGCTACTCTTACTCTTCAAATCACCATGAAATACTTGCATCTTTTTGTAAGAAATAACCTCCAATTTGTTTCATTGAAAAATATTAATTTTAAGCCGAGATATTTAAAAAAAACGCTTTTTGGGGGTTAACTTTAGGGGAGGTTTTTACCCCTTAAAAGTGAAAATTAGCCGATAAAAAAAAATACGTGTCTCTTATTTTTTTATGTTCTACAACATATATAAAAATCATCAAAATCGGTGAGTTCGGGTTGGGTACCTTTCCTTGTTAGTACGTATGGGCGTCAATTGGTATAATATCCAGCGCAGAGAGTTCCTGTATCAGTCGACTCTGGTACTCCGTAGTGGTAGTTTGTAGTAACGATGCTCAACAGGAAGACGACACAAATTATTTTTGAGATTTATCAAATTACGTTCTTATATAAGTGGTGTCCGGAAAGAAAGTGTAAATAATAATTCACAATTAGTATGCATGCGCGTCAATTGGTATAAAAAGCCAGCGCAGAGAGTTCCTATATCAGCCGACTTTGGTAGTCCGTAGTGGTAGTTAGTAGTCACGATGCTCAACAGGAAGATGACACTAATTATTTTTGATATTTATCTAATTATGTTCTTGTAGAGTGGTGTCCAGAAATAAAGTGTGAATAATATTTCACACAGATTAAGCCTGCGTGTCGATTGGTATAAAAAGCCTGCTCAGAGAGTTTCTATATCAGTCGACTCTGGTACTCCGTAGTGGTAGTTAGTAGTCACGTTGCTCAACAGGAAGACGACACAAATTATTTTTGAGATTTATCAAATAATGTTCTTATATCAGTTTTGTCCTGAAAGAGAGTGCCAATAATATTTCTCACTTAGTACGCATGTACGTTAATTGGTATAGAAAGCCTGCGCAGAGAGTTTCTATATCAGTCGACTCTGCTACTCCGTAGTGGTAGTTAGTAGTCACGATTCTCAACAGGAAGATGACACAAATTATTTTTGAGATTTATCTAATTATGTTCTTGTATAGTGGTGTCCAGAAATAAAGTGTGAATAATAATTCACAATTAGTATGCATGCGCGTCAATTGGTATAAAAAGCCAGCGCAGAGAGTTCCTATATCAGCCGACTCTGGTAGTCCGTAGTGGTAGTTAGTAGTCACGATGCTCAACAGTAAGATGAATAAACATTTTTTGTGGTTTATTTAAGACTGAAGAATAAAGCTAGAGAATAAGTCAGAAGTTATTTTATCCTTATATCAGTTTATTATTAACTTTTTTCTTAAATCAGTGGTGTAAATTCATATAAAAAGCCTGCGCAGAGAGTTTCTATATCAGTCGACTCTGGTACTCCGTAGTGGTAGTTAGTAGTCACGATGCTCAACTGGGAGATGACACAAATTATTTTTGAGATTTATCAAATTATGTTCTTATATCAGTGGTGTCCGGATAAAAACTGTGGATAATATTTCACACTTAGTACGCATGGGCGTCAATTGGTATAATATCCAGCGCAGAGAGTTCCTGTATCAGTCGACTCTGGTACTCCGTAGTGGTAGTTTGTAGTAACGATGCTCAACAGGAAGACGACACAAATTATTTTTGAGATTTATCAAATTACGTTATTATATAAGTGGTGTCCCGAAAGAAAGTGTGAATAATATTTCACACTTAGTACGCATGTGCGTCAATTGGTATAGAAAGCGTGCGCAGATAGTTTCTATATCAGTCGCCTCTGGTACACCGTAGTGGCAGTCAGAAAACACGATCCTCAACAGGAAGACGACACAAATTATTTCAGAGAGTTATCTAATTATGTTCTTATATCAGTGGTGTCCGGAAAGAATGTGTAAATAATAATTCACAATTAGTATGCATGCGCGTCAATTGGTATAAAAAGCCAGCGCAGAGAGTTCCTATATCAGCCGACTCTGGTAGTCCGTAGTGGTAGTTAGTAGTCACGATGCTCAACAGGATGATGACACTAATTATTTTTGATATTTATCTAATTATGTTCTTGTAGAGTGGTGTCCAGAAATAAAGTGTGAATAATATTTCACACAGATTAAGCCTGCGTGTCGATTGGTATAAAAAGCCTGCTCAGAGAGTTTCTATATCAGTCGCCTCTGGTACACCGTAGTGGCAGTCAGAAAACACGATCCTCAACAGGAAGACGACACAAATTGTTTTTGAGATTTATCAAATAATGTTCTTATATCAGTTTTGTCCTGAAAGAGAGTGCCAATAATATTTCTCACTTAGTACGCATGTACGTTAATTGGTATAGAAAGCCTGCGCAGAGAGTTTCTATATCAGTCGACTCTGGTACTCCGTAGTGGTAGTTAGTAGTCACGATTTATTTATATAAGTATTTATAAATTTTTAATGAAACATTTTGATTTTAATTTCAAAGGTGGTATGCTCCCTTAAAGGCCTCAAAAATTTACTGGTCGTTTTACCTGTGAACAAAAGCTCCAAAGCGGACGCCCCGGCGACGTCTCCGTATCTCAATGCTAAATTCGTTTGCGTTTCGAAGGGCAAGCTTCAGAAGTCACTGGCATCGATCAACACAGTCAAAATCTGTTTTGCTAGTAAAACTACAGATGAAAAGTCAGAAGCGCCCGCCCCTGCGATTTTTCGCTATATCTTTACTAAATTCATTTGATTGGCATGGCCCCAGAAAACAAAGGTGCAGATTAGCACAGTAAGAGAGAAGTTTGGCCCCTAAAACGTTTAAACGAAAGCTCCGTAGCGGCCGCCGTCGCAATACCTTCGTGTTTCGTCGCAAGGTAAGCTTGGCTACTCAAGAGTAATGCCGAAGGATCCACAGGCCTACATTAGTATAGGAAAAAGGCCGTTTTGCTGCTGGAACGTTAAAACGAAAGCTCTAAAGCGGCCGCCTCCACGATTCCTCGGTATTTCGTTGCAAGTTGAGCTAGGCTACTCAAGAGCAAGGCCGCAGGATTCACGGGCTCAGATTAGTACAGGAAAATGCTGTTTTCCTGCTGGAACGTAAAACGAAAGCTCTAAAGCAGCTGCCTCCGCGTTTCCTCAGTGTTTTGTCGCAAAATAAGCTTGGCTTCACAAGAGCAAGGTCGCAGGATTCACTGGCGCTGAGAATGGTTGGAGTATTTTGCGCGCTACATCTTTATTAGCCGTCACCAATTCTGGTAATATTGTACATTTAGGAGCGAAAAACTACGGAGCGCACAACCTGGACTTTGTTATCGGCCACTGAAGCCGCCTTAACCACATTGCGGTACTTTACAAAACGTATTTACAAAAAGCTGCATAGCGCACTGCCTGAACCTTCTCGTCGTTCAGCGTAGACACTTAGGTACCATGATCCTGGTACACGCCGCACCAATAGGTGCGAAAAACTATGGAGCGCATCACCATGGAGTAGCCTAGAAAACATCGCAGTACGTAGTGTATACTTACGTACGAAAAACTACGGAGCGCACGACCTGGGCCGCGTCACCGGCTAATCTGTCCGCCTAGACAACATCGCGATACGTAATGGACGCATATATAGAAAGAACGGCAAAGAGCACCACCTTAAGAGTCTCCCGACGTAACTATTCTATTTTATCATCAATCTATACACGTATATATATTAGTGTCGAACGTGTTGAAGCTATCGTCAATTTCGATTGCCCGTCAAACTATCCTCAGCCGGAATTGGCGACTCAAATATTTATTTTCTTATAATTTGCGCTTTTTTTGACTCGCGACCTTGGGACTCTTGTTCGGAATAACACAAACTACCACATATCAAAATTTCAGACCATTTGACAGGGACCCGAAATCCCCTCTGGTGTGTGCGAGGTACTTTGGTGGTGCATGAATGTAAACACAGAAAAGTGACATCGCGGTTTTGGAGATGTGATCGTCTGGCATCCCTCTATTTTAAAGAGAGTCTACACTATCACTAAGCCGAAGTAGTCGGTTAGCATATGTTCGCAGAGTATCTGCCAAACCGCACTGCGAAAATTGACAGTAGGGTTTGAGAGCAGCAGTTCACAGCAGAAGTGGAATAAGTATGCCGAGCTTTAGTAAAGTCAACAATAAGGGACATGAATTTGAAAATATATGGATTAGATACACTTACCTTGATCTTGAAACAGATTGGATTAATGAATACTGCAAGGTTTCAAGGTAAAAATAAGATGAAATTCAGTTATATGATGGTTCTTGCGACAACGCAGAGAAGATCATCTATATTTTTATTATTATTATTTTTTTTGTAATAGGGTTTAGGTTAGTTAAGTCTTTATTCAAATAAAGGTACTACTGTCTAATATTTTTACGCAAATACTGAGTTTTTATTTTTACATGTAACCAATACCATTCCAGAATACCATCGATTATATGATCATAAATTATATAGCTAGTCGCAATTTGTTGAATGTCTATGTTTAGCGGAACTCTCTTTGGGATACCTTCTCAGCCCTGACTGGAATACTTTAGGATTTTTGTATTTGAATCGAATGCTGATCGTCGCATAGTTTATTTATATATCAATTATTGTATAGTATCGATAATGTTCTGTTACTCTGGCAAACTCCACTGGCCCATAGAAGTGTCTTATTACATACCACAGTGGTGCCAATGTGGCAGTCATTCTTGACCCCTAGGCGTCAGTAGGGCAATTACTGCTGGCCCACGGTAGCACCACGGTATCAGTTTCCAGTCTGGACGCGGCTATCTAAGATATCCTTTGCTAGGCGTCTAAAAATACGAAGATATTTCCCACGTCACAAAATTGCAGATGAATGTATCAAGTACATTTTTGGTCAAATTAAGAGAAAAAAAAAAAAAAAAGAATAGACTAATACCATGCAGAGAAAGTAAGGATTACAGATTGCCTAACGTTAAATTAGAAATTAGAATTATTCTTACGCAAAAATACAGAAAACAAAAAATATATAATTATAATATGTTACCTTTACATTTGTTGTAATATAATAAGCATTATAATCTTGACTCTATACCATAATGGTACACATCGCACCATCTATTGGGCGACTACGATATCATGCAGCGAGACGAGCTCACATGAGGGCTATCGTACTAAGCATGCCTTGCTACTGTACTCCAAACGCACATTATACTGTATACTATATTCTCTCTACTGTAAGATTACGATGTGAGAGGAAGTTTTCCATAAACCCGGTTACACACACACACACGCACCCACACACACACGCTTTATTAATAACCTCACTGTTATTATTTATCCAACTCTCTAACAACATTGAAATGACAAGAGTTTTTATTCGCAAATTTATATATATTCATCGCATTTGTGAAAAACTTATTTTTAACCCACTGCAGTCCTTGTTAATTTGTGCAACTTCACAGATATTGCAAATTGATTTGTCAAATTGTGTTTGATAACTAGCATGACAAAATGGACATTTTAGTTCAGGCTTTCCTTTATATATAGGTTTATATGAGTATGCACAAATTGTAAATGGATTATGTTCATCATATTCTAAAGAATGCTCATCTGATGGATTATTGTCACACACCTATAAAAAAAGAGTAATAAAAGTTAAATAATTGTGAAAATCCAATAAATTTAATAAAGTAAATTTAACTTTCCTGCAAAATTTTTCTAACTTGTTGAGCAACTTCTGGTTTGGGTCCAAGTTCTAATAATCTTTTTGCAAATGATCTTGCTGTTTTATAGTTCTTAAATTTAAAAAAAGTATTTACAGCTGTCCTGAGCGTTAAAATTTGGTGAACTGGTTGTAAGTTACAGTGCGTAAAGTAGGCAATCATTTCACAAATTCTCTTTTGTTCAGATAAATTACTTTTAGGTTGATTTTTTCTTTCGATTTCCATTTTTAAACCTAAAATGTATTCACGGCATATATGAATTAATTGTTGTGCTTCAGCTATATCTTGCCTTGAATCTACAATCAAAAGAGGTATTGTAAGCAGCAAAGTTTGCATTTTATCAATAGCTTCTACAAACTTTCCTGATGTCGTTAACTGATAACTTATTTGCAATCGTTGGATAAGATTAGGAAGCTTTAATACTGTGGCTGGAAAAGAAGACTTGAGATTAGTCTCTTTCCAATTTCGTAAAAGATAGTTGTGCAAGGATGGAACATTTGAATTTAAGCTCAAAGATGTTCGTGAACATGAATATAGATTCATGAATAATGATTTATATCGATCGAATTTTACAATTCCTAATTGTTCATTAAGTAATTGAAATGCTGAGCCATAAGAACCAGCTAAAATATGATCGATTGCTAGTCGAGAATCATTAACCCAATTATTAGTTAATGATGTTCCTTTAACAGGAGGTGAAAAATAATTTTCATCTGATTCTGAAATATTACTCGTTTCTAACTCCAAGGGCAAATCAACGTCTTCAACGTCCCAGCCTGGCGTTTCTCCTTGAATGTCATGAAATTTATTTCTTAATTCATTATTTATCATTTTTTCGTCGTTGATATTGGAATCCTCTTCGTCACTGTCCCAACCTTCAACAACTGAATTATTTTCTTCTACCGCCAACGTAGAATTAATTTGATTCATATTTTTAGAACAAATAGTGCCATCAAAAAAGCCTTTAGAAACTGTCAGTAATGGCCAATTACTATCTGATGTGGAAATAGGGATTGGTGACCTCAGATAAAATGCTTTTCTAGATAATTCTGTACATTGTTTTTCTATTGATGGGCATGGCGATGAATTTTCGCTATCACCTAGTTTATATATATTCTTTGTGACGTAAGACAATGATTTTTGTCCAGAAATCTGAAATATAATTAGAAATTTTTATTACCAGATGTACCCTTAGATCAATCAATATTAATTTCAATTTAAACACAGTTAGATTTTATATCTCTATATTAATATAACCATTTACGATTTTTTTTTTCTTGTCAAAATTCAGATGTACAATTAGATATAACCTAGGAGAATACATATTTCTAAAGCGTCAAAAAGTAAAGTATCCTAAAATATAGAAAAATTAGTCCCGCTGTGCAGGGTAACTGCTACTTTTGTGTGGTAATTGATAAAAATTGCTCGTAGATATCATTCTATGTTTCAAGTTTAAAATAACAACGAGCATTAGAGTCTCTGAACACAATAATATCTACACCCTGGTAAAATCGTTGCCGGGTTTTCGAGTAGAAACAGGCTGAAATTTTTCAATATCGGTAGATTCCGGCGAACGGATTTCGTAAGAAAACCGCTACTGGGACAAGGAGTAAAAATATTTATTGACGTTATTTATAACGCCTTATGCAAGGAAAAATATATAATGATACTATCCTGATAATATCAGAAAAATATTTCGCCAGGAGAAAGTAAGATTACGAATCGCAAATAGATGATGTCTAAGTCTTCAGGGTCGTCGATGGCGAGATTCAGGGTCCGCATATGGAAATGCATTTTTCGTCGATATCTCGTAAAGGGGGGATTTTCGTGAAAAACTGAAGAAATTTTCGTCCCACACGTAAGGCTCGAACATCGAATTTCCATTCGTGTAGTATAGTCAGATTTTTCAATTTTGAGGTTAGGAATCTGTTTTACATCGATATCTGGTAAAGGGAGGCTTTTTGAGAGAAACGGACGAAATTTTCGTCCCATACATAGGACTCGAACATCGAATTAAACAATTACACAAATAAATTTGTTCTATATACGTGTAGTGTAATATAATGACACTTTGCAATAAAACATTAATTAATTAATTATCTTTACTTTTAAAAGTTTATTATATTCAGTTTGAGAGAACAAATCATATTATACAAATTTAATTTGCATTATTTATAATTTGTTACTCAAACAATACTGGGACCATCATCCGATTTTTACATTCAGTCTGCAATTTTTTTAATTTTAGCGAGTTTGCACAGCGCGAGCCGCGCAATCTGCACTCACTTTGATAGACAGTGTTGTCAACCTACTATCCACGTGTATGTGTGTAAGTATGTATGGATCCATACACCTACGTATGGAAGGGGGCTTGAACCCCCTTCCACCACGAGTGATTCAAAACATGTAGGTTGTTTAATAATGTTCTATATTGTAGTCGATACGCGCAAAAAATGATGTTGATCGGTATCAATTATTCGTTTGCACGTAAAATATTTTAAAAAATAACGCAGGTGTTGTGAAATAATAAGTATTTATTTTTAACTTAAAAAATAACGGTAAAAAATAACGAAGCAATGTAAATTTAGCACCCGATATTAAAAATCTGAAAATTTGTACGTGACTGTAACTAAAGCAATAATCTCTAAGTGTCAGCATGAATGGGGGTGATTGCTTTAGTAACAGTCACGCATGCACAAATTTTTAGTATAAATTGGAATAATTGTTTTAGTTATAGTCACGTACGAACTTTCAGTTTTTTAATATATGTGTTTTCTGAATTTACGTGACTCAAAGCTTTACATAACTGCAAGAAAAAAAATTACGTGTCTCGGAGCTTTTACGTGACTTTAAGATTTTCCGGAAAATTTACGTTACTCTAAGAATGCAGCCAAAAAGCCACCCTTGAAGTTACGTAGTCACGTAATTACGTAAACCTTGGTCAATATACAAACTCGAACTTCTCAAACTCCTTCTTGAACGATTATAGAATGCTGCCAATTAGAGGAAAAAACGCTAGCGTACTACGGACGTTGCACTCTCAAGCGGATGCGGCGGCTAGGGTTATCGGATTATTTTATTATTCATTTACTATGTAAATAAATGACTTATGGATAAACTGATTGTGCATGCGAAAATATACAAATTTACATTACATGATTATTTTTTTACCGCCATTTTTTAAGTCGAAAATGAAAAATTTATTATTCTACAGCACCCGCCTTATTGTTTTTGATTATCTAAACAAATATTTGACGTGCATACGAATAATTGATACTATTTATAGTCTCTCGAATTAGATAGAGACTTGTGGATCAAAACAATCAATGTGAACATAATAACATGCTCTTTAAATTTGAGATGAAAAGGCATACTATGTATACCGTCAAACTATTGATGTTTATTGAAAAGAAAAGAGTGTGATTACAAATGTATTGACTATGGAAAATTGAAGAGTATTAGAAGAGTGTTAGAGCACCGATGCGTTAACAAACGATATTGTTTAACGGTCGACACTGTGAGGCGAGTCCTCACAGCGCTTCGGCAATACGAAAACTGAACAACACAAATCAGCGAAAGCGGCAGAAGACCGCTCGCGAAACAGGCGGAGAGAGACAGAGTAGGAGCGAGCGAGCGCGCGTTGCCATGACAACCTCATTGGTGCCGTGCGGGCTAGCGAAAACTGTCGAATTTGAAATTAAGCTGACAAGCTTCTCGAACCTTCTCGCTCTCGCTCCGCATATCAAACTAATTTTCGAACAGATACCGATCAACATAATTTTTTACGCGCAATCAATCTATACTGGTCGCATTGTTAATAATTATTTCCTGGTGCCAACTTCCAGAACCTAACAGGAGCCACCGATTTAAATGAAATTTTGGTGACTTATAGCTGACTAGATGTAGATTAAAGAAGAAATAGAGATAATCCTCAAATCAACTGTTATAATCTGCAAATTCTAGAAGAAACGTAGGTATTTTTTTGAGTTTCATAGAAATCAGAATTTAAGCTTTAGAAAATTGATTATTTTTGGTAAAAATGTTGACCTCTGAGTTCATCCATACATAATATATAACCCTAGCCCTTTGAACCATAACCTAACTGCCCCAAGTTAAAGAATTCACCGACATGAAATTTTAACATGATATTCTGCCTTACCCTATGATTTTTTAAAAGATAATTCTGACTAGATCAGTGATCTAAGACGTTAAAAACTTATGATGACCATAACCTAAGACTTATAACAGACTATCTCTTTATGTCAAGTTTAATAATTTTTGAAAACTGATGTTTGATAAATTGGGTGTCTAAGTGGGAGTCTAACTAGTAGGTTTAAGATCTGATAGTACATTCTTGAGTAATATTTTGCGCTCAATCCAAATATGCTAGGCAACATTATTTCGTGAGTTTACAGCTTAGTCTCTTTCTTCATGCGTGTAAAAATTAATTGAAGAAATGAGCTATTGAGATTCAAAATTGAATTTTTTGTAACTTTGTAGGTTATGTAAAAAAATATAAGGTTATATAAATAAGTGTATGATGTATTAGTGAAGAAGATTAAAGGTTATAGGCTAATTAGTTTTAACTTGTCTTCTCTATGTATAAAGGTTTAGTAGGTTCTTATGGAGTGCTTACAAGTAGAGTGCCCGCGTACGATCGCATGTGAGGAAACGTTATTAACAAGATTAGTTTATTATAACAAATGTCTCTGTAACAATTGCAGAAAAATAAAAGTCTGTGCCTTATTTATTTTCAAGCCAAGCAAGGCAGATTACTTCGATTTCAGCTTTGCCTATCTGCATGAATAATTTAGTGTTTGTTGCAGTTTGAGCTTTTTTTAGTATAAAAGAGAGGTTATATTGTACTTAACTCTAGCTTATCTTCGTGTCTAACATTGTTCAGTGGTTATAGAGTATTTAGATTTGAGTTTGACAAGTCTGTGTAAAAAGAGTTTGGAGAATATAATGTACTTGGCACCCAGGATCAGGATTTAGTTATCTTGACTTGTTTATGTAAAATAGTTTAGTGTTTATGAAATACTTAATTTTAAGTTTTCCTCTGTATATAAAAATCTCAGGTCTGTCCAAAAATGCTTCTTAGCACTATTAGGTTAGAATCATTTATTATTCTGTCTTGATTTAGAAATTTTACTAGCATATTTGGATTGAGCGCAAAATATTACTCAAGAATGTACTATCAGATCTTAAACCTACTAGTTAGACTCCCACTTAGACACCCAATTTATCAAACATCAGTTTTCAAAAATTATTAAACTTGACATAAAGAGATAGTCTGTTATAAGTCTTAGGTTATGGTCATCATAAGTTTTTAACGTCTTAGATCACTGATCTAGTCAGAATTATCTTTTAAAAAATCATAGGGTAAGGCAGAATATCATGTTAAAATTTCATGTCGGTGAAGTCTTTAACTTGGGGCAGTTAGGTTATGGTTCAAAGGGCTAGGGTTATATATTATGTATGGATGAACTCAGAGGTCAACATTTTTACCAAAAATAATCAATTTTCTAAAGCTTAAATTCTGATTTCTATGAAACTCAAAAAAATACCTACGTTTCTTGTAGAATTTGCAGGTTATAAAAGTTGATTCGATAATCATCGCTATTTTTTCTCTAATCTACATTTAGTCAGCTATAAGTCACCAAACTGTTACAATGCCGCTACCCTAAGCGGGTCTTGGGCGTTGTCGTCCAGATCGGACGGGTGGGTGCCTATCACCACTACACAGCGCGTCCTTAGGTTGCGGATAGAGGAACAGCCCCTGAGAAAGAGGTTAGCTGCGAATAAATTGAATAAGCAGCCGCAGACAGCCGATAGGAACAGGCGTGGGTGTGATGAGCCCACACTGTCGAACGCATTCATCTAGAAACACTACGCAAGCACCACAACAACAAAAACACTTCACATTATCTCTTATCTCTCAATCTATCTCTTTCATCACACATTACAAAAATGGGCAAAAATCCTGCTGCCGAGGAGGATGCGGGAGCGATGACAACTGCCCCGAAAAGGGATGTGTAGAATGATTCGTCACCTGGTCTTACGCGGTAACGATGCCAGCGAAGGCGCGCTGCCTTGCAGGGGGGCGTTAGGATGCGAGAATGAAACCGTAGTGTGGCTGACGACGAGTTGACACTGTCCTCGTCAAAGTCGGAAAGCTCTCTTAGTTCTCTACTTAGTTCTAGAGAGGTATGGGGGTTATCACCTTTAGAACGGTGGACTCACCTGGGATCGGAACAGGTCTTACGACACAAGAATAGTATTAGGCAATTTCAATGCTAAAATAGGTAGGGAGGAAATGTTTAGGCCTACTATAGGGAAGGAAAGCCTGCACGAAGCCAGCAATGATAACGGTATTAGGGTCATAAATTTCGCGGCGGCAAAAGATCTTATAATCAAAACTACGTGTTTTAAGCACAATGACATACACAAGGCAACGTGGACATCGCCGGACGGGACCACACAGAACCAAATTGATCATTTCCTCATTGAAAAAAGACGTCATACTAATGTTCTTGACGTAAGGGCTTACAGAGGGGCAGATAGCGACTCGGACCACATCCTAGTAGTAGCCAAATTAACCCATTAAAGCCCATGCTAAGACTGGTTGAGATAGCGACAAACAAACTGTGCTATCCTTTGCATAAGTGAAAAATAAAATATACGTATTTTTTCTTATGTCATTTGCAATTGTTTATAACAAATTATTTAAACAAATTACAAAAAAATTCATAATTTTCAAAATCTGAATGCGGGAATCGATTCTGGAGGTAAAATCGAGACGAAAAGCTATATAACACTTTTTTGTCAGAGTTCAATTTGTTAGTGTAATGTAGGAATAAACAATTGCATGTTGGGGAGAAAAAGTGACCATGTCAAGTCCCAAGCAAAATCTATCTGGAATAGCAAAAAACAAACTGTGCCATCCTTTGCATAGCTGAAAAATAAAATATACGTATTTTTTCTTATGTCATTTGCAATTGTTTATAACAAATTATTTAAACAAATTACAAAAAAATTCATAATTTTCAAAATCTGAATGCGGAAATCGATTCTGGGGGTAAAATTGAGACGAACCCATATAACACTTTTCTGTCAGAGGCCAATTAGTTATTGTAATGTAGGAAGAAACATTCGGCCTCCTGAGAGTGTTTCAAAAAATCGTATAGAATGAAGCTAATTATTGTATTTATCCATCAATATTCACATGAATTATTGTAAATATGTTCGGTGGGATTGAATTATTGTTCATTGCCGTGTCCTACTTTATGACTTTTGCAAACAGGTATAGAACATTTCTCACAATACCATTCCGTTCTTGTCCGACATGTTCAAATTCCAATTCCAAAAAATTCCCTGAATGTTTTCAACCGTTAGCCCGCCACTCAAACGTGATCTCTAACACGGAAGGATTTGCGAAATGAAATAAACTTATCCAATTACAGTATAAGATCTCAAAATTTATCAGTAAAAAATACTGATATGATTCCACATACCATGCAAGAGAATGAAAACACTTATTTGTCAATAGTTTATTTCTACATAAAGATAACAAATTGAACTCTGAAAAAAAAGTGTTATATAGGTTTTCGTCTCAATTTTACCTCCAGAATCAATTCCCGCATTCAGATTTTGAAAATTATGAATTTTTTTGTAATTTGTTTAAATAATTTGTTATAAACAATTGCAAATGACATAAAAAAAAATACGTATATTTTATTTTTCACTTATGCAAAGGATAGCACAGTTTGTTTGTCGCTATCTCAACCAGTCTTAGCATGGGCTTTAACGGGTTAAGAGCTAGACTAGTAGCGAATCAAAATAGTAAGCGAGCAAACAAGGTAGAAAGCTTCGATATTGAGAAGCTACGAGATAGAACAGAGCGAATTAGGTACCATATAGAAATTAATAACAGGTTTCAGGCACTTGAAGACGCAAACACATCGCCGGAGGGGAATGACGAACCGAATAGCTTATGGGGGGGGGCATCGAAAAAAACGGTAAAAGAGGACGCGAACAAAGTACTGGGTAAAAAGAAAAAGCCAAAGAGCAAACCATGGTTTGACGAAGAGTGCGAACTCTGGTTTGAAAGGCGCAAAAAGGCTAAATTAGATAGCTTACAAAATAGAAGCGATAGGACCGTAGAAGAGTATTCTAACGTAAGGAATCAGACGAGCGCGATCTACAGAAATAAGAAGCGGGAGTATCAAAAGAATCTTATTAGGAGAATAGAAACTAACAGTAAGGAAAATAACCCCCGCGAAATGTACAGAGGGATTAACGCCATCAGAAAGGGTTTTAGGAGTAGAGCGCAATTGATGAAGGACGAAAACGGGAACCTCGTAACAAATGACAACGAATTACTGTCGCTGTGGAAAAATTATTTCGATAAATTATTAAACGTGCACGAAAATAGCGAAGAATTAGGGGACGAAATTCACACTGCTGAACCCCACGTGGAGGAACCGAGCTACCAAGAAGTAGAGGCCGCGATTAAAAAACTAAAAAACAACAAAGCCGCGGGAAATGACTCTATACCAGCTGAGTTACTCAAATATGGGGGCGTCGAGCTCACTTTAAAAATCTATAAACTAGTATGTGCCATCTGGAAAAATGAAACAATACCCGAAAATTGGAAGGAATCTATCATTATACCGATTTTTAAAAAGGGGGATAAGACAGACTGCAATAACTATAGGGGTATTTCACTTTTAGCAACGTGCTACAAAGTTCTGTCAAACGTAATACAAGCTAGACTCACTCCATTCGCGGAAGATATAGTAGGAGATTATCAGTGCGGATTTCAGCGCAACAGATCGACGAGCGATCAAATGTTTACCATAAGACAGTTGTTAGAGAAAAAGTAGGAATCTTGCGAAACCATACACCAACTATTTATAGATTTTAAAAAAGCGTACGACTCTATTAAGCGAAGCAAAATGTATCAAATTCTAGTACTTCTCGGTGTACCGAAAAAACTCGTGAGATTCATTCAAATATGTCTGAACGGAAGCACGAGAAAGGTCCGAGTAGGCGGTAATGTATCAGAACCCTTCATGATACGCGATGGTTTAAAACAAGGGGATGGGCTCTCTACGGTGCTGTTCAACTTAACGTTAGAGTATGCCGTTAGAAAAATGCAGGTTAGCCAGCTGGGCGCAACGCTTAATGGAACAACGCAGATACTAGGCTACGCAGATGATTTGGATATACTGGGGGCTCGTATGTGAATTTGTTCTAATGTGAAATCACGTGCATCTCAGAATCGAGTCTTAAAATGTTGTCGCCACACGTTTGAACAGAGTTTTCACACAAGTGTTTGCTACTGGTATTGATGTTACTGCTAGTTGAGCGTTTCGCATACGCGAAAACATATCTTCAGGCATGACAATCATTTTTCTCACGCAATCCATTCTGTACTTGTGGTAGTCGTCGTCTAGTCTGCTGACTTAGTGTTAAATAGCTTCGAGACAAGAAATTCGATGATAGCTGCGAGTATTATTGCGATTCATCAATTTTTTTAGCACGTTTTTGTGCTTTTTGAGCCATTTCTTATGCAAGTCTTTGATTTTTGATCTTTGATTACACCTTGCAAGATGGTTAAAGTACACTCTCATATGCAAAGCACGGGTCTCTTGTCGGCTGTGTGTAAAAGGGTTGTACATTCTTGGCTGCCCGTGTGATAAAAAGCATTCAGTACAGCAATTTGTTTTCTGTTGAAATGCTTGCCCACGGGTATGCAAAATCCACATTGTTTTGTTACTACTGTTTAATCGTACAGGTCTACACGCGCCTTTTGTATTTTCACTTTTTACTGAAATTTAGCGTATTTCGGTACATACGCGTTCTAAATTTTGTAGCTTGGGAACAAACACGTGCGAATCCTATACTCTTCCACGGTCTAGTTGGAAGAACCAAGAAAAACCAATAGCCGCTTACAGCGCGTTATAGAAGTGTGGCTGATGTGAAAGGAGAGAGCGCGATAGGAGGAGAAAACTGCCGCTGCTTTTGTGACGATTGGTCTGTCGAGCCACCGAGCGGTACCACGGTTGCTGCTCGCCAATTCACTTCCCAGTAAAAGTGTACTTGGCAACCTATAAAAGTATTCACTTCAATAACGTACCCCCGTGCAATATACTATTTTTGGCTTTCAAATCTCCTTCTTCCGCCTCATTTACTATCATAGCTGAAGCGGTACTGGCACGACCGATGCCGCCGACTATCCGCGACGAACCGTTTGTAGCGCTGTCGTCGCCATAGATGACCGGGTGACCCACATTAAATTTTACTTGATGTAATTGCGACGACCAGCGGTTCGATTGGCGGTCTATATCCTCTTCGTAAGCTTTGTGAGCAGCACCCGTGTTCTCGTCTTCATCTTCATAATTCCAATCGGTGTTGACAGCTTCATCATTATCGGCTTCCTTGGCCTCCTACTCATGAGCCTCCGATTCATCATCATCCTCGGGGTCGCCGTCGTTCTCAATCATAATTCTCTTTCTTTCTCTTAATCTCGCATAGCTATAATTGTATAACTGAGATCCAAGCGATGCAGTTTTCAGTTATACAGAGTATACAGGGTAAGGAAAAAAATGTTTGAACCTTAGTATTTTTGAAACTAACTGGTTTCATAAACAGCCGATAGAAAGCGAACTACCTCACACAGTTTTTAACCGGACACGGATTCTTCCGGGCTTATCTGCACCGATTTGAATTAAACGACCGCCGAACTGCCCAGCTTATTTAGACGCTAACGAAGATGCGGAGCATGTTCTTTGTGACTGTTCCGGACGTAACCGAGAGCTACTAGGGATAATAGCAAGTGCGGCGTATTTATTCTTTATTAATAATATATTCTACCTATTAGTAGTTTTAGCGAACGTTTCTCCGTCATTTGGCTCTCATATGTGCGAATCGACAAGGCGATTCGTGGTTTCAGGCCAATACGGTTAGGAGTGGTTTTATAATCATTCCTAGACTGCCACGACCTCAGTAGGGAGTTTACTCCACGGATTTTGAAGGTCACTTTCAGTGCGGAGAGGCTAAAGGGCCGATCTGTGACTGCCAGGCCAGAGAGTCGAGTGGTGAGAGGCGTTCGCGCGGGCACATCACTGCGTATGTAGCTATAGATATAGAGCGCGCGCACTGCTTCGAGTACTTTCGGTAGACCTCGGGAAAGCGTCTTTGTTTTAGCGGGCCCGAGTTTTCGACGGCGTTTAATGAGTAGAGCGTCAGTTCTCGGCGACAACTTGTGTGAGAGAAGGTCACACAAGGACCTGATCGTTAGGAGATTTCAATAAAGTCATAATATCTGATCAACAATGATTTCACAGTTTATTTTTGAACCTTAATGTAGTCTTGTCTCATACAGTGACTGTTCGCGATACCAAATGGAGCAAGAAGAATTCGAGTGTTATTTCCAGACCAGAGTGACACCTGAGTCAATGATAACAACTATGTTGACGTCGGAGGATGATTGGAATGCAGTAAACAACTATGTAAGGACTATCCTCAAGAAGGTTGGAAATGACGAAGAGAAAAGAAGGTACGGATAAACAGAGGAATAAAAATGTAGCTTATACAATATGATTTTAGATGGATACGCTTAAATTTGCATTATCGTGTTTGAATCTAAAATTTTTGAAGTATACGAAATGTAATTATTCTAAGTTTTTAACAGATACGTTTTAAAGTAGAAATTAGGCGCTGAAGTTGCGCTGGAGCTACTGAACTTACATCAACACTTACATACACACCTATTTACGAAATCCATTTATACACGCGTACAGGGATGCGCGCGCCATGCCGCCACTGCGTCATCACTCCTACTCTCACACATTCATATATACGTGCACACCGCGCCGCTCGTCTCGAGATATATATATAGGTATGCGTTCGTCGCTCCGCCGTAGATCCTGCTGTTGCCACTGCTGGCTAGCAGCGGTGCAGATGTTGTACTGCTGCTGGCTGGTCAGCTGTAGCCCAGAGTATCAGCGGGAAGAGTGGGAGATTGAAGAACACTCAAATATTTTCTATAATAATATTTGGATGACTTTAGTTTTTACAAAACTTTTGCGTACATTGCGGAGATTGTACGGATGTTAAAAAGTTTGCTTTTCGTCCTATTGCATTATTTTTAACTATGAAAAAGAAATATCATGAGAGTGTAACTTGTTGGTTAAATGAAATTTTGATAGTTACGACAACTAATGTAAAACATGGATTATTGCATTATAAATATGTGAAAAATAGTAAACAAACTTATGGTTTTTTCGAGCATTTTAAAATAAGTAAATATGATGATATGTTAATTAATGATTAAGGAAATATAGTTCAATGGATGTCAATCCTACTTTAAAAATTTTGAAACTTAGCAATGCCATTTTTAAGAAAGAGACTTGTTTATAATAGAATTTTTTTAATAAAAATTATGTTCTCTCGTACACTGAAAAATTCTTGAGGGCGCTGTGCTGTGCATGGGTTGCGCAGCGGAATATACCCTCAGTTTTGCACGGCAGCTCTCCTTATTTTTGTAGCGTTGCTGCGCAAAAACGCGGCGCGACCGCTGTCTTAAACGAGTGTACAGTTGCTGTGTTAGAAAAGAGGCAACAGCCATTCAATATAGTGTTTGTCACTCGGCCGAAGTATAAAGATGTATAATATTATATACATCAACATCGCGTACGAGTGAAGAATTATTATTCGCATTTATTGAGAAAACAGCATTGCTCCGGCCTCGAAGGAGATCAACAACCTCCGCAGCGAGCTGGCTGAGATCAAGAGGAGGCAGGAGCGCTCTGCGGGCAATGTGGTGGTGATCACCGACCTGGCCTATACCCAGGAGACGTCACTGCAACTCCTGGCTTTCTGCGTCCTGGCTGCACTGGATCCCACGGTTCTGAAGCGGGACGTGGCAGCCGTCAGGATCATGGGGAGACTTGACGCAAAGAACATCAATGCGCAAGGTGACAGCAGACTCCCACCTCTAGCTGTCACTCTCTCTTCCAGTGCGCTGGCCCGCTGCATCATAGTGGCCAAAGCCAGGAAACGCAAGCTTCACACTAGTGAATTGGATGATGCACTACTGGAGGAAGCGAGAGCTCTCTGCCCAGACCACCAGGGACTCATCAACATCAATGAGCTGCTTCCTCCAGACATCCACAAGCTGCGAGTCAAGGCCAGGCTGGAGGCAAAGAAGAGAAGGGGGTGCCGCTCTTTCGTGAGGGGTGGCAGGATCTTTATCCGTTCTGGCGAGGACAACGAACGGGCCACCATCATCACTACAGATGTTGATCTTGAAGCTTTTTTAGCCCGCACGCCGCCAACAGCCAACACGGGCTCTGGCTGGGTTCCCCCTACTATATAAACGCTCTACCTTCTACTGCTAACACCTATATAAATATAGGGAGAACCCAGGTCAACTTTGAATCATCGGTGCGCAACCTGGGGCTGGTGCTTGACTCCAAACTTACGTGGAAAGAGCACGTTACACAAATTTGTAAATGTGCTCACTCTTTAATGTACCGTCTCTATTTTTTTCGGAAAAGCACTAGCCTTAGATTGCACCAACATTTAGTGCAAGCACTCCTGTTTCCCCTCATTGACTATTGCTCACTTGCTTACTGCGACCTGACTCAGGAACTTGACTTAAAACTGCAGAGGCTTGTCAATACGGGGATCCGTTATATCTACGGTGTGAGGAGGGACGAGCACATCTCCCCTTACAGGCGTGAGCTGCAATGGCTTAACACCGCCGGACGTAGGAAATACTTCATGGCCTGTTTTCTAAAAATAATGTTCAACACCTCAATACCTACTTATCTATTAGCCTATTTTGATTTCCACGTCGCGCTCAGGCCTGTTAGGGGTGAAGTGACTCCACTGGACATCCCGTCCTTCAAGACAAAGACGCTGAAGAATTCATTTTTCATCAGCGCCTCCTACCTCTGGAATAGCCTTCGAACTCATCTTCGCAACACACTATCCATATCACACTTTAAACAAGCAGCTAAAAATTACTTCAATCTGGAAAACACATAAACATCACACAAACATACACACATTCTCATTCATCTCATTTCACTTCATTCCATTTCACACTCTTCACACGCACTAGCACCCTTACACAAAATTTTTATTCTTTTTATAATATACTATAATTGTATATGTACAACACAATGTACAACAATAAAAAACAATTAAATCTAAATCTAAATCCCCTGCCCGATGCAGAGGAACGTAGGAGCTAGGATTGAGTACCTCTAAGTGCTCCTCAGACCGATGCTGAGGAACGTAGGTGTCGGGGTCGAGTCTGTCCAGAGGATGGCCGGTCGATGCTGCTCGAAGTAGACGATCGGACGATGCGGCAGAAAGCAGACGTCTGGACGATGCAGAAGGAAGAAGACGGCAGGACGATGCAGAATGAAGAAGAGGAGTTTAACTCTGAACCCCTAATCACCTTCGTGGATGGGGGATGTACGGAAATGTAAAACTTCAAAGAAGAAGCCAAAAAAAGGTTTGTTAACGGGCCCACGGAAGTATTGTTCAACGAAAGTACCTGTGGGGATCCGGTGTCGGAGGGCCACTTGTACAGAGCTTGCTCTGCCTACGCCATATAAAACACACATACACACACATTAAAAAGGCGGGGACCCAGAACCGAACCCTGCGGTACAGCGAGATTAGTTTTGAGTCAATCAGATTCTCCATTTGACATAGTAACCACTCATTGGTTACGATTTGTTATATACGACCTGACCCACCGCAGTCTGAATGCTATCATGTTGCCTTAAACCAGTCTGGCGGTAGTCAAGCATTTTCCTTGATTCAATGTACTCCGAAATTTGATCATGAAAGATCTTCTCAAGAACCTTGGACAGAAAGCACAAAAGTGCTATTGGACGGAAGTCAGAGGCAGCTGATGGTATTACCGACTTTTTGAGAGGCACGGGATTAGCCTTCTTCCAGACTCCCTGAATGATTCCTTTATACAGAGAGGTGGTAAAAATACTGGCTAAATGATGCCCCAAAACTAGAAGAGCCTTTGCGATGACGTTCTGAGGTATACCATCATCTCCCACGGCCTGCGACGAGAAGTGTGCGACAACAAGTACGTCTGAAAAGGTCACTACGCGGAAGGGAAAGCCATCGTTGGTAGCTGACGCTATGATGTCGTCAAGATCCTTGCTGGGCTCTGCTTGGGAGACTGACACTCCGGCAAAATGGCTGTTTAGCTCATCCGGTGAGAAGCCATGCAGTTCTTCTTTCAATTTATGCAGAAGGCCAAGGTTCTGCAGTTCTTTCCAAATATTTTTGTTGTTGTTCAAGGCCTCAAAGATACGGCTCTAAATAAAGGCCTCTCGCGCTTTCAAGTTGCGTTGCTCTACTTTAGCAGCGAGAGACTCGTATTGTTTCCTTAACTCCCTGTCATGAGTACGTCTATGCCGCCGCCGAATCGATTCAAGCTGATCATGCAGGTGTCTCAGATCAGCATCTACCCACGGTGGAAAGCCTTTCTTTTTATGCCTGAATTGTTTTAACGAAGCAAGTTTGTCAATAGCAGCCATGATGTTAGAGCTGAGAAGTTCAAATTTACTATTGACGTCTATATCTGGGCAACTAATTGATGACCAATCACAGGCATTGAGGAGATGAAGAAGTTCCTTCTGTTTAATCGACTTAAAATCCCTATATGAGAAGCTGATAAGATTAGGAAGTGACTTTGATATCTGGGTGTCGATTGTGACATCAATGATTTTATGTTTGCTAGGAAAGGACGTTATGATGTTATTGGCGTCTAGCACTACGTTATTATTATCAGCAAAGATAACATCAATCCATGTGTGAGACTGATCAACGTGGTAAAAGGGACGAGCACTCGCGAGGCACTGACGGAAATTTTCAATATACTTGTTAAGGTAGTTCACCGGAATATTTATTTTCTTAGGATATCGCTTAAACTTTGCTTACATGTTCAATTAAGTGTATTCTACAACGTGTTTTTTTTTTACCCCCCAAGCGACATTATTTTTAGAGATATTGAACCTTAAAATTTTGTATTTTAACATGGGAAGCCTATACCGAGTCCGAATTTTGAGGACGTTTAGATGAATTGCAAAGCGAGTTTTCTTAGAATATTTTTTAAAAACTAGCTTATGGTGTAAAATAGCAATACAAGTCATAAAGAAAACGTTGGATAGGGCAAACGAGGCTTTTTTTAAGATACAACAATTTAAAGTTTTCATCCCATGCTATCAGTATATTTATATAAGTGCGCAGTGTTCCCCTCTCTTACAAGTTCTGAAAGTATTTTATACCCAAAACAATTTATATCACCATTCTAATGCCTGACACTATGAATTGTAAGGTTTTGACACTAGATAACACTGTATAATATCTTAAAAAAGGAATTTTCTAATGAAAACCCTAATTGAGCACCACTGTAGCCGGTGAACTACCTTAAGCGAGGTTGCATTAACAAAGCCCGCTTTGAAGCCCTTGCATACAGGCTCTTTCACACCCTCTTCTAGTCAATTCTGGTCCTGCATTGCATTTGTGCTGTCACAGTTTTTATAAGATGCAGCAATAGTTATCGCGTATGACATTTCATCGTCTCGCTTCTTAACCAGAAAACGACCGCCTCTATGCCAGATATATTTAAATTTTAAACCCTGTGCGGGTTTTTTAAGACTATTAAATTGAATAAAAGCTTCTCTGCTTAAAAATTCATGAATAAAAATTTTACTTCGAATAAGGCTGTCACTCGTGTCCTGCTTAAAAGCGTCACGTTGATGTGTCTGGTGTTGAATGCTGTAATTTTGCCCTTCGCACGCATTAAGTCATTGGCCAGTCCACGGTTAGACAAAGTAACCCATGGAGATCGACCCCGCTGGATGTAACTCGATGAATGACCCTGAGTCGCCGGATCATTTGACCCGTCAAAAATATTCGAAACGATTAGCTCCGCCGTCCCAGCATCACTCATCTCATCCGTCGGCGATAGACGTCCGCCTTCGCTAGAGAGACCCTTACGGTCAGAACGAGGATTCCGAGTTCGATGCCGGCATTTTGGCGATTGAAACTCAGCCGGTTTCTCCAGGCGAGACTGGTCAACATCCACAATGTTGTCAGATTTGTTTATATCCCTAAGCGATACATAGACGTGCGAGTCATTAATATCAGCCTCATCCTCACTATTACTATACCGAACATTATTATTATTATTATTATTATTATTATTATTATTGTTACTACTACTACTACTATTATTACTATTTTTTAGTCGCGTGTCTAACCTCTTCTACCCTCTTTACCGCGTCTGTTACCTCTCTGATGGCCCGTATGGTCGATCATCCTTTTCTAAAGCCATACTGCTTATCAGAGAGGTCTCCCGCTTCGCATACGGCGCTAAGTATTCGCGGTTTAATCAGCGCTTCCTCCGTCTTTCCCATCGTATCCAATAGACTCAATGATCTATAAGAAGTGTCCGCGTCCGCTTCTTTTTTCGGTTTTTCGATAAGGACTAATCTTGCCCTTTTCCATCTCGAGCTGAATACATCCTGTATCAGGCACAGATTGTACATTTCCAGTAGCAGCTCCGGCCGTTGGATTGCGACGACTTTCAGCATTTCCGCCGGAATAGCATCCAGTCCTGGTGCTCTGCCGCTTTTCAGGGATGAGGTTGCCGCGATAAGCTCGCCCTCGGTGAAAGGGGGTATCTCGTCTATCGGCACATTCGTTCTTTCTGCCTGAGGTCTGATGGGGTGTGTGGGAAACAGCCCATCGATTACCTTTTCTATCACTTCTGCCTCCATGGGCTCCATTTGTTTCATTTCGCCTATCTTTCGGGTAACGATCGCATATCCGTCGCCAAACGGATCTTTCTCCACTTCGTCGACAATCTTTGTCCAACAGCGTCGCTTACTTTCCTTTATCGCGTCCCTCAGCCTTTTTCGCGCACGGTCGTGTCTCTAGTACAAGTCCTGGGCTTCAGGCTTTCTTTTCAGAGCTTTTTGAGCCTCCCTCCTAGCGTGAAAGCAATCTTTTCTGAGTTTTGCAATTTCCTCCGTCCACCAGTATACCGGGTGTCTTATATGGCCGCAAGACACCCTTGGCATAGCTGCGTCGCACAACTCCGTGATGAAACGTGTTGTACGTTCTACTAGTGCTTCGGCTTTTTCGCGTCCGCTCAGTTGCTGAGGGAGCTCAATTGATGAGAGCTCCGCCTTTTGCATCTCTTCAGCAAGTCTGTCCCGGTTCATGCGCCGGGTATTCCACCGTGGCGTCTGCTTTTTTCTTTCTCTGGTCCTGTTTCTGTGGTCGTCCTAGATGTCAAAACGTATATACTGGTGGTCACTTGCAGTATATTCCTCCATGACATGCCAATCCCTGATTTTCGGATTGTCGTTTCGCTTGCGAAAGTTACGTCCGGTATAGATTCCCCAAAATCTGGTCTGCGGTAGGTAGTGGTGTTTCCCTCGTTTGCTACCACTAAGCTTAGTCGAGCTGCCATCTCGAGAATGGCCCTGCCTCTGCAATTTGTCGTCATACCCCATTCTGTGGCCCTCGCGTTGAAGTCGCCCCCAATGACGAGTTCCCCGGATACGTCTCTTATTGCGTCCTCTAGCACCCCTAGACGTATCGCGAAATCCGCCGCAGTAAGGTTCGGTGAGAGATATACGCTGAAGTAAGTGATGCGACCCACCCTTACCCGTACGTAGCCATCCCCCGTCCCTGATTCTGCGATTCCGCGCCTGGGAACCCAGACTGCGGCGGTCCTTGCATCGTTGGACACCCAGCCGGGTGTGTCTCGATCCGTGTACTGTTTGCTTATCAGGAGGATGTCCGATTTCTCCTCTGCGACAAATTGCGGTAGAAGATCGTGGGCGAGCCTACTGCTGTGCAGGTTGCCTTGAAGTATCCGCGCCATTATCCTTGTGTTTTTCCCGCTTTTAAGGCCGCCCGGAAGACCGCGCACGTACCGGTGCCTGGTGCATGCACCGTCTTGTCCTCGGCCATCTTAGTGTCTTTGCATAAGAAATACCTCCTTTGTTGGGTTGGCACAGTGCATAGTGCTGCCTTGTGCCCACTCGCGCCACACTTCCAGTAGTTAGCGCTCCTGTCGGGTCCTTTACATCTCGCCTTTACGTGTCCGTAACCGAGGCAGCGATAACATCGCGTGGGGTTCGCGCGAAACCTCACTCGGCAGTTTATCCAGCCGATACGGATCTTCCCTTTTTTGAGCAGAGTGGTGGCCTTAATCTGATCTATTTCGGCCACTGCCACCCTCTACTCCCTAGTGTTCGGCTCGAACAGATGGACTTTGGCATCTTCTTCGCCCATCTCGGCTATGATAGCACTGCGGACATCGTCCTGCGTCGTAAGACTGTCGATGTCCCTAATTTCCAGTGTGATTCTGGAGATCTTTCCCCTGACTGTGCCTGCCTTTCCAATGGCGGTTTGGATGGCCGTTTTAAGTGATTCCATTTTATCATCACTCTTACCTACGCCAATCAGAACGCCGCCCTCTTTTGTCTTGCTGAGATACTTAACCTCCGTATTCAGCTCCTCCGGCTTTACTCTTGCCTTGATCTGTCCCAAGATCTCGGCGTAAGTTTTTCCCGGTTCCGGTCTTACGACGATTGCATCTCCTCTCCACTATTATTACTATTATTATTATTATTATTTTATTTTGTTTTTGTTTATCTAATAAAAAATCTGACAGAATACGTGCTGCTAACTCCTATGAGAGATACAAAAGCATCAAATGTACTCAAGTTTTTTGAAAATATTGTTTGTGACTTCGGCGCACCGGTACGCATCATCTCCGATCGAGAAACGTATTTTACGGCAAAGACATCAATGAGTTTTGTTTAAAGCACGGCATAAAACATATCCTAACTTCACCTAGACATCCGCAAGCCAACGGCCAGGTTGCGCTTATGCAAGCTAACACAATTAAAAAAGGATTGTAAAGATTGGGATGTGAAAATGAAAAACATTCAGCGGGATCTTAATGAGGCCCAAAACGCGACGACTTACGCATTACGTCACTTTACGGAAATAAATGAAAAGTATAATCAAGAACATATTAATCTACATGCTAAACTCGCAAACAGAATTAAACAAAAACGACAAGAAATGAAAACGAGATACGATAAGAACCGTGTTGCTACCGACAAAACCACAAAATTGCAATATGAAAATCGACGTAATTTATTAATTGTAACAAAAGCACTTCCGGGTGACACGTTAAGGCATAATACAGTTAAGCGAAAACAAAGGTGCGAAACGCAAGAGCACCAATGCTCACGTTTCCTAACTAAAATTATGGAAACCTCAAATAAATGAGCACGATGAATTCGTACAAGATTAATACGAGAGCAAAATACCGGGTAAAAATGAAATGTTAAATGTAGCGAAAGAGAGTCCGAATCAAGTCAAAGGCATCGAGTGAGCAGAGCGCCCAAAAGATTAAATTATAACAATTAACTCGAGAAATTTTTCGCAGCTGTCGTCAATGGTAGTAGCGTAATTCATCGAAGCACTACTCAGAGATTATGCCAAAATCTCGCTTTATCTGTCAATTGACGCGAACCGTAAATTAAGGACGATCTACACGTGGATGGCCGTGTAAGAAATATATTGTAATCAATCTATAACGGTGTAGCGAGGGATAATCCTCACCCGCCAGCCCACCTCACTCTATCGATATCGATCATTCACTTTCGTTTGCAGCGTCGCCCAGCGCAGAGCGCGCCTATGGGTCCGAGACGTTAATCTGTGTAATTGTCTTAATAAATCCGAACTGTGTTGTTGGTTTAATTGCCGCGTCTAAAGTTATTCCATCTATCTATCTAAAACCCCCACAACCAAAACCTTCTTGGACCTTTCTGACACTCTTAATTCTCTGGACGTAACAGTTGTCTGAGTGAATCGTAGTTGCAGTGTCTTGCTCAAAGTTAGTTATACTTTTTCACTTAACGAATGATCTTATAGGATTATAATTTCTTACTTGAACTTTTTCTCTTATATACATGCTTTGCCTCTATTGAATAGGTTTCCCGGAGGGAAATTATTGCTTCGATATTCGGTGAGACGGGTGTGAAATTGCTACCCTTATGATGATGTCTTCGCAAAAATTAAGAAACTGTACAAAAAGTTTAAATAAGAAAAGAATCACAAAATAGGTCACTCTACTTCTTAAAAATTTAGTAAATATAAGATGTGAAGTAAATATAATATTAGTGTGTGATAATAAATATAATGTTATATAGGATTACCTTTAAAATTCTTGCTATTTCTTCCATGTCACCTAATAGCAAGCTACCTTGATACTGTCCTGAGAAGTCTTTTCTAATTTCAGCTATTTTAATCATTTTTTTTAATTTGATTAAATTACCAGTAATCATATATAAGAAAGATAATTTTTCAAAATTTTTTGTCCTTTGATAACACATTTCAACTACTTGATGATTGCCTTGCAATAAAGCGGTTTGTGCTAGATTTTCCCAACAAACTTTTTTATTTAGTATTTGAGCTGCTTCCAAAGCAATTTCAATATTACCACATTCCAGAGCTAAACTAAATTTTGTTTTTTCATCTTTCACAAAATGCAAAGCTACTTCTGGATAACCTTTTTGTTGCAAATATGCTATGATTGATTGACCGACGAGATTAGCTGATCGGACCATGTGTAAAACTTCATCATACTTTCGGTTAATCAAAGATAGTTTAAATTTAAATTCTGTTGAATCAATTCTTAAAATTCGAGGTTTACATTCTCTATCTAAACAATAAATTTGATCTCCTTTAATTTTAGTTACGTAAATTGGAAGATCTAAAGTACGAATAATTCCATGGTCACCATTACTGATTGCATACTTAATATGGTTGCTGGTTGTGTATATAAAAACATTAGAATCATCCCAAGCTCCAGATTTGATTCTTACATTTTCATGAATTGAACATAAATGTTCCAGTTTTCGATTACATAATACAACAGAATGTTTTGATAAAAGTGCAACATGATCCATATTAGTCGACCATATCACATATCGACATTTAGAAACTTTAACTTCTGCTAAGATTTTTTTTTGTTGTATATCAAATAACGATACTTGTTCAGCTTCACGTAGTAAAACAACACCAGTTCCAGCATAAAAAATTTCATCGCAGTTAGGAATTGCGATTTTTTTAGAAATTTCATTTTTGAGGTTTTTAATTACAAGCTGAAACAAAAATTATACATATATTAATTATTTATTTTACTATACTGATGCGAAACTTTTTACAGATGTGCAAAATCGAAAACGCTTTATATCTCTTATGAAAATAATGTGTAGACGGACCTGTGCACAAATGTCTGCACATTATTTTCGTAAGGGATTGCTTTCCTTCGATATACAGGGTGGACCATTTTAATCTATTATGGGAAATATCTCAGATTTATGGTTGGAAACAGAAAAATGTTTTAGACAAAAGTTGTAGAGGTCAAAGGGGGTCAACTTTTCGTACCAACAACTTTGACCTTGAACTTGTTTTTGAAGGCCATTTCAAGGTCAAGATCATTTTTTTAAATAGGAAGACCTACTTTTGCCTCCGGATTTGAAAAGTGCAGAAAATTTTACGTTCAAAATGATATTTTGAACAAGGTCACGGAAGGTCATATGAAGGTCAAATTTATGAAAATTGTTAAATAATGTGTGTTAGCTCGGAATAACGGTAGGAAACATCAAAATGTTTTTAAAAAACGTTGTCAAGGGTGAGAGTTTCACTTTCTGGTTGCAAAAGCCTTGACCTTGACTTTGGTTATCAAGGTTATGTCAAGGTCAAAGTGATTTTTCAAGCGAGAACCCCTGTATTTGATCTCCGATTTGGTAAAAATAAGAGAACGCCCGTTGGAAATGCTAATCAAGGTCATGGTAAGGTCGTGTCAAAGCCAATTTACTGTACACTTCAAAAGTTAAAAATAAATATTTGAAGGTCAAAAGACATCAAAGACCTTGAATATCTGTCTAATTTTGAGGTAAGATTAGCCTAAAATATCAAAAAATTACATGAAATCCATTAATTTTTTTAAGACAAATCTTTCTCACTTGGTATTTTACATTTTTTAAAAGATAGAAAATCAGCCAAGTACCTATGACTTTCTCAAAGCTTTTTACTTCCTATTTTTAGCGTTACCCAGAAACAACGACGTGGACGTAATAGTATTGTTTCCTTTGGGGTGCTTTATTACAGTGAGTTCCCCTTGCCTCTCACTGGAGTGATTGTTTAACGTGAGTCCCCTTGCCTCTCACTTCTAACCATTGAGTATGTGCTCAAACTGACGACCGTTTGCGTCGATACAAAGTTGAATTCTTCTAAAAAAATGTCTTACCGTGGAAAGCAAGACATTTCTTGGAATTTCTGCACAAGCTGTTCGTATGCGTTCCATCATGTCTTCTCGTGTCGTTGGTTGCTGTTCTTAACAAGTGTTTATCAAATATCCCCAAAGGTAAAAGTCAGGTGAAGTTAGGTCAGGCGAGTTAGGAGGCCATGCAACTGGACCTCCACGTCCAATCCATTGGTTTGGGTACCGTTCGTTAAGAAAGGTTCTTACAATCCGTGCAAAATGTGGTGGTGCACCATCCAATTGCACCCACATTCTTTGCCTGATCTCTAAATTGACATATTCAAGCAAGCCAGGTAAATGGTCTCTCAAAAATTCCAAAAAATTGTGTTGGTTGACATTACCATTAAAAAAATAAGGACCAATTACATATCCATTTACAATTCCACACCAAACGCTTAAACTCCAACGATGTTGATTATCATCTATTCTGTGCCAAAGTGGATTCACATCTGACCAGTAATGACAGTTATGTTTGTTTAGTTCCCCAGTGTTCTAAAAGTTGCTTCATCTGAAAACATAACAAATGTGAACAACTCTGGATGATGTAATACCCATTGACAAAACTAAAGACGTTGTGCAAAATGCCGAAGCGTTAGTTCTTGAAATAATGTGATGTGGTAAGCATGATACCTTTGGGCTTTGAGGATCCTAAGAACTGTTGATTTTGGTATTCCATGTTGTCTTTCAATTTCTCGAGAACTAATGTGAGGAATAAGGTGAACGACTGCGAGAACTGTTAAAACACGATTGTCATTTTCTCCATACTCGTGGCGACGACGTTCACGATGTAATCGTCCTTCTCGAGCTCTATTGGTTAGAACTCGAATGGTAATGTAAGTTGGATGTCGCCTATTTGGATAACGTTCAGCGTAATGTGCGGCTGCACGAACATGGGGTAATCAGCCATTTTAAATTTTTACAAAATTAACTACTGTATAAAGATAAATGAACCGTCACCGTTCGAGTACGGGTTGCACGTCGAGAGAAAATATTCGAATATTTTTTTAATAATCTTAGCGAGCCGTCTTCGTAGTTGGATCTTGCGAGTGAAAATCACCGTGAAGTCTTACCGGTCGGTGACGGTTCGATAAGGGTATTACTACATTCGTAGTTATGCATCTAAGTACCACCTGTGCAAATATTACTATCCGTGTTAGAGATCGTGCTTGAGCGGCGGGCTAACGGATAAGTATCCAAAATCGCGAGAAAACCATTTATAAAGATAATTTTACCTCAAAATTAGACAGATATTCAAGGTCTTTGTTCTTTTGACCTTCAAATATTTATTTTTAACTTTTGAAGTGTACAGTAAATTGGCTTTGACACGACCTTACCATGACCTTGATTAGCATTTCCAACGGGCATTCTCTTATTTTTACCAAATCGGAGATCAAATACAGGGGTTCTCGCTTGAAAAATCACTTTGACCTTGACATATCCTTGAGAACAAAATTCAAGGTCAAGGCTTTTGTAACCAGAAATTGAAACTCTCCACCCTTGACAACGTTTTTTAAAAACGTTTTGATGTTTCTTACCGTTATTCCGAACTAACACACATTATTTAACAATTTGACCTTCATATGACCTTCCGTGACCTTGTTCAAAATATCATTTTGAACGTAAAATTTTCTGCACTTTTCAAATCCGGAGTCAAAAGTAGGTCTTCCTATTTAAAAAAATGATCTTGACCTTGAAATGGCCTTCAAAAACAAGTTCAAGGTCAAAGTTATTGGTACGAAAAGTTGACCCCCTTTGACCTCTACAACTTTTGTCTAAAACATTTTTCTGTTTCCAACCATAAATCTGAGATATTTCCCATAATAGATTAAAATGGTCCACCCTGTATATTATTTTACAAAAATATAATATAAATATTAAATAAAACAAAAAAGATCAAAACGTGTTGTCGTTTCTGAGATAAGAAAATAGTAGTAAAACATGTAACGAGATGCAAAATTGGCTAGATTCACGCATTAATGAAACGCGACATTGCCTATACGCAAGGCAAGATTCAGGGCCTCGCGTATTATTCACGGTCTGTCAGATAGACAGATAGCTTTTCTCCAAAGATGCGAACGCCTCAGATCTTGTATATGAGATTGGCCCCAGCGAGCGATATCGATAGCGTGCGAAAGAGAGTGTGTGTGAGATCACGAGAAGAAGGCGTCCCCGCTAACTTCTACCACACCAGAGAAGTACGACCCAGCCTGTTGGCCAGCGACTGGACAAGAGAACGTCGGCTCTCGCAAGTGAGCCATCGACATCACCGACGAAAATTGTGTGCAAGAGTATTGTAAGTAGTGTGCGCCTTCCAAAAACGGTGGCTTCAAGTATCTAGGGCTGTGCTCTTTTGCCTTTTGCGACTCTCCAACAGCATTGAGCATTCAACGTACGCTTCGATTTTCGAATAAGTATATGAACAGGAAAATTGATTAGAAAAACTAACAAACTCATTACTTATAAGTAACTTGTCAATTCTTACATTGTTCTTTTACCGCTAATAATTACCTTGTTATCCACTATTCAATCGATTCCGAGAATAATGTCGCACACTAGATTTTCGACGACTAATAAAATTGTTTTTATCGCGATATTTTGTATTTTTAATTGCGCGTATAACTGCTTTGTTATCTTACTCGACCGTTTTCCGAAAACTCCGGTAGGTAAGTATTTGAAACCAATAGGATCTTTACACTTATTTTATGTTTTATGCGTTCGAACGCTGCTTGGAAAATTAGCGTAGCATTGCTACCACTGTCTATTAAACATTCAAAATTAAATTCTTTTATCGAAACCAACGAACGAGGACATTTAAGTCTTTGTTTCTCATTACCATTATCATCATTATAACCTTCCGAGACATTGTAAGCCAGGTCCTGTATCTCAACATCGCAACTCGCAACGGAACCTATTAATCGCAGGCCGCACTCCCGTTTTCCAAATCGCCATTGTCGGCGGTTTCTGCACCATTATGTATTTCGGCTACGACTTCGATAGCTTCAAAAAACTCGTTTGAATTTTCCCTGTTAACTTAGACCGTTGCAACGTTCTTCCGGGTATTATTGTTTTGGTTTTGTCAGCTAGATCGTGAGTATAAAACTTTATTTCAGTACGACTCGTAACTCTTTGGCTTATCGCACGAGTATTGACTGTTTGTGTTATTATTATTGCTTGAATTCAAATAGATGGTTTGTTTAGATCTGTCAGAGGAACCGTTATGATTATCACGACGCTCCTTAAGATAATCAAGCTTATTTTGCGGATATTTTTGCGAATACAAATCATCCTTTACGTACATTTCGACTGCACGCGTCAAAGCCTCTACAATTTCCTAAGTATTGACGAGATCTCGTACAATTATGGCTATTTGAATATCACGCGGTAATTGACTTATGAAGACACGATTTCTCTGATATTTGGTAGAAGGTGGCATAAACTTATTTGATTCACTGACTCGTAAGTAAAAATAATTAAGGAGACTGCCCTTCATATACTTTTGCGCCTTCCAAATTTCAATCGCACGATCGATTTTTTCCTGAGTCGTGTAAGTCTGCCGAAAGCAGTTTCCGAATTATTCAAAATTAGTGAGCCGCTTTTTTACCGCTTGAAACCATGGATATGGTTTCTTCTTTAACGCGCTTACGATCATTATAGGCTAATATTTATTAGGGATTCATTTTATTATTAAATACTGCTCAAGATCGTATAGGAATTCTTTAGAATACTCCTACGACTCACCCGAGAAGCTTGGCCATGCTATTTTGCGCAAAAAATTATTCATCCATACATTTTCATAATTATTGCGGTAATTAACCACCAAGTTACTTAATTGTCGGTTTTAAGTGCGAACTTCAAGTTCCAAACCTTCGATTTTCATGTTTAAACGGTCAATCACTTGATTGATTCCCCGTTCTGGCGGTACATTCCACAGATCTGGTAGCGAACCGGTTCTAATTCCTTCCATTTTACAATTAAAAAAGTACGAGAATTACAAAATGCCTTACAAAATGCGATAATACCTACTTAACGACTACTTGAACATTACTCCTACTTAGATTATAAGTTACGATTTTACTTATACTAGTCTAGTTAATTTTCTAAGAAATTTCCTACCCTATCGCGCGCAGTCACATGCACACACTCACACCCTTATCTTCTTCACCGTTGTTCATCCTCGATGATGGTGACTCATTGCCCGGGTCGAGGCGTCAATAGTGGCTTTTTGTGGCAGCGCTGCTCGTTTCTATCTGTCCTTCTTATTCTCGTGGATGTAGTGAGGCTAGTTACACTAGGTGGCGCCGTAGTTATGTTTCAGCACAAGCACCTAGCCCTTGGAGCACTGAATGTCTTCTGAGGTCCTGTTCGTTGATCAGATTAACCCCAATCTGTTATAAAGCTTATCGTTCAGTGCTCACAAACTTGGAGCTTAACGACGTGTTTAGTTTTTATCATGTACGGGCATAATTTTATAATCGCCAAACTTATCAAATTTATTAAATCATCAAAAAGATAAATTGAATTATCTTTTTGAATTGGAACAAATGCTCTATCACCATCTTTACGGATATACTTAATAGTACATTATGCAACTAGTGCGAGGGGAACACGATTCGCTTCGCTCGGGCGCGAACTACCACGTGTTTCCCTAGCTATTTTTCATAACAAGTGTCGCGGAGCTCGGCATTATACTAAATTAGTATATTATACAAATTAAATTTATTTCATAATGTGAAATAGGCCACGCTCCTATGAAAGCTTATTCATACAAAAAGTTCGTTAAATCACACATTGTCGCTATATACGAGTGTAATTATACTAAACTAAAATATTTTTGCAAATTTAAAAATGAATTATTTTTAATAGAAAATTATTACATCTTTTATAAAAAAAATTTAACTAAAACACAAATATAGTGTATCGTACATTGCAGTTAATTATGATGATAACATTACAATTATTAAAATGAAAAGAAATATTTTTGTCAATGCTTTCAATAGTAAATGATTGTTCGCTTTTTTCATCACTGTTTTGTCTACGTTTTTCCAACGGTGAACCACATGCAGCTTGCTGTGTTTCAGTTAATCGATAAAATTCATCCTCAGCGTGGTTCATTAACATCATCTCGACCTTATATATCGTCTGTATCACAAGAACTGTTATCACTCAGGTTTAGTTTTCGGTTAGGACCCATAGGTTATAAACAAGATGTTTTGCACTAATGATACACAATTTCGCAATCATACGTATGTAAAACAAATGACAGCAACAGGATAGGTTTCCCCACGCACGCTTCAAATGTTCCCGCGCACGCTGTGAGAGAGTGTACCTAAGTTGATGACTTTAGCGCCAAAACAAATGACTCTAAAGTCGAGCTCCGCCCACGCTGTTATGAAAAGATGTATTTTATGCTTTGTGTAGATGCACAATACTCAACATTTTTATGGCATTTGTATTTCATTATCTGACGATATGTACTGAATATCATTTCATAAGATCGAGCAAGAGTATTGTGTTCACTTAATATATTTTCAAGAGTATGTATAATAGTCACATCTACATCATCATTAGAAGAAACAAGCTAATCAATTGCTTCTCGTGGATCTATAATGAAAAGTTGACCATAAATTAAAGAAGGAGAAGACGGCTATTTGAGTACTGCTCTAAAGGACTTAGGTCGAGGCACTGAAGGCCCTTGACTTCAGACCTTTCTGGGGAGGTGGCAGGCGCACCTTAAGGAAACGACAGAAAGAGTCAGGACAGACGGGAGAAGAGGTGATGGACGACGTCGATTCCGGCCTCACCACGGTAATCACTGGGTAGATGTTGGTAGCGGTGCTCTCGATCAAAATGACTAATCGGGAGCGACACAACTGCGTGAGTAATATGAATAGGGCAGGTTCTGTACCGGATACCACCATAGAGTTCACGCAGATTCATCCGCACCATTGCAAGAGCGCCTCGGCCGTTCTGGCTAGACGTATAGCGAGGGTGCGTAGAAGTATTTGCTTAATCCAAGAACCTAGGATTTAAAATGGCAAAATCGCAGGCTTGAACAGAATAGGTACATTGATCAGTGACAGTTCCGTTTCGACTAGAACGTGCCTTATTGCCAAGGAGCTTCAGATAGACACGGTGCCATCCACTGCTCAAGGGGTCTATATACAGCTAGGTTAACTACAAGGGCATCGGAGGCGAATGAAAAGTCATTATGATTGCCGCGGCATACTTTCCCTATAAAGAAGCGTGCCCCCCGGAGGAAATGATCGCATTAATTAGAGAATGCAAAGCCGAAGGCACCAAGCTTATAATGGGTTGCGACGCAAACGCGCATCACACATGTTGGGGCAGCACAGACTGCAATCCTAGAGGAGAAAGTCTATTGAAGTTCTTAGCAGCAACGAACATGGACTTCCTTAACACGTGCAAAACAGACCAACGTTTCGAAACGCCGCACAGTGGCGTGTTTTTAAATTTTTGTGTCAAAATCCGAAATTCCCCAAACGAAATGAGCTAGGATAATAAAAATTGGTATGCTATAAGATGAAGTGTTCTAGAATATCGGAAAAATAGTCCCGATATTCAAATGTTGTTACATAACCTAAAAAATAGTGCTCGAACATGGAAACTTTCGATAAAAATGTATTAATTACCACGCGAAGCCTAGAAAAATAGACAAAATTAATTTCTGCACATGTTTTAAATATATTTTTTCACGCTGAATCAAATTACCGTGGCTAAGTTGCCATAGAATGTATAAGAGAAAACGCGAATTATTGCTTAAAATCGTGTAATTTGTATTGTTCTCTTAAGGGGGGCATCCTACGGCAATTTATCCACCGGATTTCGAAAAAATACATTGGAAAATATGTGTAGAAGTAGAATGAAAGTAGTTTCAAAATCCAAATAACTGTCAATGAGCATTTTAAATATGAAAAAACCGATTTTAAGCAATAATTCGCGTTGTTCTCTTATACAGTCAATGGCAAATTTGCCACATTAGTTCGATTAAACGTGAAAAAATACATTAAAAAACATGCGCAGAAATTAATTTTGTCTATTTTTTTGTAGGCTTCGCGTGGTAATCAATACATTTTTATCAAAAGTTGCCATGTTCGAGCACCATTTTTGAGGTTACGTAACAATTTGAATATCGGGACTATTTTTCCCATATTCTCGAACACTTTATCTTATAGCATACCATATTTCGTTTGGGAGATTTACGATTTTAACACAAAAATCCCATAACACGCCACTGTGTGCCGTAATGAAGGAGGTCATAGATATCACCCGGGCCTCCAAGAATGTGTAGTCTGAGGTTATAAACTAGAGAGTATCGGAAGAGGTTTTTATGTCAGACCACCAACATATTATGTTCAGACCCGGCGGACAAAGTACGCTCGATCAACTCATAAGGAACCCTAGGAAACCAAACTGGGTAGGCTACAAAGATGAACTTACGGCTAAAATCACTGTAGCAGGATCCCAAGGGACATAAGAGGACATAAGGGACAAGTTCTTTCGAGAACAATTGTAAACTTAGACCGAAGAGGCCAACGAAGGTCGCTCTCTGGTGAAATAAGCAGAGGGACACAGGAAAAAAGTAAGGCGGCTATACAACCGGTCTCTGCACACGAAGAGTGACAAGGACGAACAGGCGTATAGGGCGGAACAAAAAGAATATAAGAAGGAGATTGAAAAGGCTGGGGTGGAGGGTTAGAGGCGATACTGCAAAAGCCGGTACACGTTATCAGACACGGCCAGGCTGTGCAGTGTCCTGCAGCACTCGAAGAAGTCACTGACTGACTCGATCAGATTGGAAATAGGGGACTGGGCAAAGAATGGACAAGAGATCTTAGAGGACCTCATGGACACCAAGTTTCCAGACTTCAGGGAAGCGGCGGGGTCAGAGGCCGTACGGCTGACGGCCCGCGGAGAGAAGTGAAGACTGGCGAAACGGGTAACAGACAAGGCAAGGATCAGGTGGGCTATAGAGACGTTCAATCCCTACAAGGCGGCAAGACCGGGAGATATTTTCCCAGCTCTGCTGCAACAGGGCATGGACATATTAGTCCCAGCCTTTGAGAAACTGTATCGAGCTTTTTTGGCACTAGGATATGTGCCGGATGAATGGGGTTAGGCGAGGGTGGCTTCCTGCCCAAAACAGGTAAGACACAACACACGGTCGCAAGGGACTTCAGGCCAATCAGCATGACCTCGTTTTTACTCAAAACTCTGGAAAGGCTGGTTGACAGATACATCAAGGAGTCATCACTGGTAGAAGTGCCGCTGCACAGCAAACAGCATGCCTACCAGACAGGGAAGTCGGTGAACACAGCGCTGGTGGACGCGGTTAGCTTCATTCAAAAGGGTATGAAAAACAGGGGTTTAGTATTGCTGGCTTTTCTAGACATCGAGGAGGCCTTTAATTACACGACCGGCGCACAGTGGGAGAAAATGGAGAAAATTCCAGCCACGCGTTTTTTTAAATCGTAAAGCCATGAATTTTTTTTTTTTTATCTCTGTAGAATAGCATAAAGTTTAAGCTACAGGTGCGGAAATTATTGTATCACCTTCCCCTAAACCCATCCGACCCCTAGGAACCACCATAGCCAAACCACAAGCAGGCTAACCTACTTAACCCTGGGAACAGCAAGTTCAATCCCTTTTTTCTTTTTTTTTAATAATTAAGCCCTACACCAGTAGTCAGCTAACTACCTAATCATCCAATCCCTAACCCATGGAAGTGGAAACCCGTCAACTCCAAGAATATCTGTTTCAACACTGCTGACTAATAACAGTTCATTCAATAATTCCAGCTAACAAATAATGTGACTAATTTACTTGTAATAATGTCTTGAATTACGTGGTTATACGATTCTACTATTAGTCATCAGTGTTGAAACAGATATTCTTGGAGTTGACGGGTTTCCACTTCCATGGGTTAGGGATTGGATGGTTAGGTAGTTAGCTGGCTTCTGGTGTAGGGCTTAATTATTAAAAAAAAAAAAAAAAAAAAAGGATTGAACTTGCTGTTCCCAGAGTTAAGTAGGTTAGCCTGCTTGTGGTTTGGCTAGGGTGGTTTCTAGGGGTTAGGGGGTGACTGGTTAGGTGGTTAGCTATCTTATGGTGTAAAGCCTAATTATTTTAAGAAAAAACAATGCGATTAAACTTGCTGTTCCCAGGGTTAGGTGAGTTAGCTTGCTTGTGGTTTGGTAGGGGTAGTTTTTGGGGGTTAGACGAGTTAGGGGTAGGTATTTAGGTAGTTAGCTGGCTTTTGGTGTAGGGCTTAATTATTTAAAACAAAGAAAGCGATTTAACTTTCTGTTCCCAGGGTTAAGTAGGTTAGCCGGCTTGTAGTTTGGCTGGGGTGGTTTCTAGGGGTTAGGGGGTGACTGGTTAGGTGGTTAGCTGGCTAATGGTGTAAGGCCTAATCATTTTAATAAAAAATAAAGCGATTAAACTCGCTGCTCTTAGGGTTAGGTGAGTTAGCCTGCTTGTGGTTTGGTAGGGGTGGTTTCTAAGGGTCAGATGGTATTAGGGGAAGGTGATACAATAATTTTCGCACCTGTAGCTCAAACTTCATGCTATTCTAAAAAGATTTAAAAAATTCATGGCTATACGATTTAAAATGACGCGTGGCTGTAATTTTGTCCATTTCTCCCACTGTGCGGCGAGGCGATTTCGGCAGGCATGGAGAAGCACGCAGTATCGGTAACTGTCGCTAGGTGGTTCAGCTTTATGCTGATAACCAGGACGATAGTTGCAACCTGGAGATCGTACTCTAGCAAAGGAGTGGTGACGAAGGGATACCCACAAGGAGGGGTGCTGTCACCGACACTATGGTGCCAGGTGGTGGATAGCCTGCTGCGTATCCTGAACGAGGCTGGTATAAACGCACAGGCACATGCAGACGACATTGTCATTTTGATTAGGGGCGACGACGAAGACGTGCTATCAGGTCTAATGCAATTCGCACTCGACCTGATGGAGAAATGGTGTAATAAAGTAAAACTGGGGCTTAACCCCAACAAATACAGTGTCATGCTGTGTACGAACAGGCATAAGACCAAATTAATGGAAGGGCATCAACTCCATGGTGTCCACCTGAAATTGGTAAAGGAGATCAAATATCTGGGAGTCACGCTCGACGATAGACTCAACTGGGGGAAACATATTAAAGAAAAATGCGAGAAAGCAATAGGCACTTTCTGGCCAAAAAAGACCTGCAGGAGGGCCTTTGGCCATACCTGGGCTCTAGAACCGGATAAAGTGAGATGGCTATATGATGCAATCATCAAACCAAGACTTACTTATGGGGCACTGGTATGGGACATTAAATTTGAGTTGAAAACTCAAACCAGGGCACTGGACAGGGTGCAAAGATTGGTTGTAAGAGGAATCACGGGATCTATACGAACGACACCTACGGCTGCTATGGAAACACTGTTGGAAATCCCTCCACTAGGCAAGGTAATTAGGGCAAATTAAAAACAGTGTAGTGTGGTTTACCGACGCACACTGGGCCCTATAGACATTTATTGTTTCAAAATTCTCTACAGACCATGGTCTTCGTGGTTTTCGACCAATTACAATAATTTTTTTTTTTAATTGAAGTTTATTAAAATTCTAAAAGACCCATAAGGGCAGATTTTTGAAAAAATGTTATAATATTTAATTAAAAATCTAAGTTAAACAATAAACCCATAAACCTTATGGCATTGATGGCCATAAACAAATGGGCGACTACTGAAGGAAGCTATATATATATATATATATATTTGTAAGTGGTTATTGGGGTCGCTGATTATAAATCTGGCATTAGTTTCGCAAAATTGATTTGTTCAAACAATTAGTTTAAATAATTTATTGCAAAATTATCTTTTTATTCAAAACTATTTTAGTTTAGTCTAGTTTTGCACTGGGTACTTAATTCCTCGTATATGTGCAGCAGCGTTCATCACTGCACCAATAGTACGGCGCTTGGTTGCTAGGCGGTGACGACACCAGTTTTCGTATCCGTCAGCGAAATAGCGTCCTGAAAGGCATATAATGATGCACTAATTTATAAAGTTTTACCGTACTTTTCCGTGTTAAAAATTTGCCGTGTTAGAGATCACGTTCGAGTGGCAGGCTAACGGTTAAATATTATTATAAATAAGCATTGAAATTAGACTTTAAAAAAGAATAAATATTAGGAGTTTTCACCGATTATCGTTGCAAACAATTTTTCTTCAGCCGTTTTCACGGCTACTATTTGCATATATAATTTTCACGATCATTATCAGTCGTTCTCACAACTACTTCTCTAGCAATTATCCTTGCAAATAGTTTTTCATTAGCCGTTTTCACGGCTACTGTTTGCATAGATAGTTTTTAGATTAATTTTTGAGCAGTCATCATCACAACTGCATCAAAGTTACCTTTCATTCATCTCCTCTAAGTGAACCCTAACAATGAATACTTTTTACATTCAAAACGGTATATTGTGTGATATACTGTTGAAATTAGACAATAAAAGTAGAAGTGTAAATTGCTTGATTGATTATATTAAAGCGCTAGCAAATAACTTTGTTGTTAATTTTGATAAAAACCTGAAGCGTGGAAGACCTGTCACTGATAGTTTTGAAGGCAGTTCGAGATCTACGAAATACAGAATAATACAGTCTATTACTAGTAGCTTTTCTCAGGAAGAAATAAAAAAAACTTTTTATAAAAATTTACGAGATTCAGGGGAAAAGCATTTAATTAAACAAATTGAAGATCTTTTAAGCGATCCCAATTGTTCTATGAATAATTCCGTTTCAGAGGAAATAATTCCTTTCACCGAAGATGAAGCAATAGCTCTGATTGAAGATGCAAAATTGTCGAAGTGGCAGTATGATACTATTCGCAAACAGATAAAAGGAAAAAATGTTGATATTTTCATACCTTATAAACAACTTTTTCAGCAAAAGAAAATTGTTATCCTATATCTTCTAGTCTCTCCATATCTGACAAAGGTTGTAGCGTTAATTTACAACAACTGTTGAATCATACATCTATACGTCTCCTACAGATACCGGATATTTTATCTAATTTCAAAACTAGTGAGGCTGAATACTCTCTAGTTTTGACTAGTAAATGGGGATGTGACAGATTATCAGATCATAGTCAGTTTAAGCAAATATTCTCCGATGGAACTAGCTTAGATGAAAGTATTTTCATGATGTGTATGGTACCATTTATCTTAGAAGTCAATACTTCAGACGGTGCAACAGTAATTTGGCGTAACCCTCAACCTGGTTTGACTAAGCATTGCCGGCCAGTCAGTTTTGTGTATGCCAAGGAAATCAGTGGCAAAGCAGTGGCTGATCTTAATGCTATGACAACTAAGATCGAGTCACTATTGCCTTCAATTGTAAATACAGATGTAAATCAAATCAAAATACACCACTCATTAAAACTAACAATGATAGATGGAAAAGTATGCCAAGCAATAACAGGTTCTCCTTCTTGTGCAACTGTTGCATTTGCGCAGCAAAACCTTCATAAATGAACGATTTGTATAAATTGGCTGAAAGAACCGAAAATTAAGAAAATTTTGAGTATATTCTTTCATCTTTACATGCAAAAATACGATTTATGGAAAACATACTCCACATAGCATACCGTTTAGATTTTTGTAAGTGGCAGGCAACATCAGATCAACAAAGAAAACAATGCCAAGAAAGAAAGCTTAGAATTGAACACCGATTCAGAGAAGAAACTGGCCTATCGTAGATTATCCACAACAAGGATCGGGTAATTCTAACGATGGTAAATACTGCTAGGAGATTTTTCCGTGACCCTGCACTGACAGCTGAAATTAATGGTGTAAATGAAAGTTTAATTAAAATATACAGTGTAATACTACAAGCTCTTGCTTCTGGATCTAAAATAGACTCCGACAAATTTGACGATTATGCAAAATAAACTGCTAAGTTATATGTATCTTTGTGCGATTGGTTCTACATGCCTGCATCTGTGCATAAAATTCACCTCCATGGTGCGAACACTATGAATTACAAATTATAAATATAAATCACTTTCTCATTCCAATCGGCATTTTATCTGAAGAAGCTCAGGAATCACGGAATAAAGATTTGAAATACTTTCGTCAATTTAATATTCGAAAATGTGGTAGAATCTACACGAATATAGATCTATTGCATAAATTATTAATATCATCTGATCCTTATTTCTTAGTTTAAGGCACACGGCAAAAAATATAAAGCTTGATGTTGATGATGCTGTTAAGAACTTATTAATTTTAACTTGAACTGAAGTAATGCAATTTTAAAATTGCTCAGCTTGAGGTATTTGGGTTTGAGGTTAAAGGTTTACGGTTAACACTTTTTTTTAATTTTCTATAATTGCAAATTGCCCACCTTGAAGTAGTGAATTTCCAAAAAAAATTGTTTATGCTTTGAACATGATTGTTTATAGTAATTATGCCCGTAAAATTTAAAACTAAAGTAGTTTCGAATAAAAACATAATTTTGCAATAAATTGTTTAAACAAATTATTTAAACAAATCAATTTTGCAAAACTAATGCTAGATACTCAGCGACCCCAATAACCACTAACAAATATATATAGCTTCCTTTAGTAGTCGCCTATTGGCTTATGGCCATTAATGCCTTAAGGTTTATGGGTTTATTGTTTAACTTAGATTTTTAATTAATTATTATAACATTTTTTCGAAAATCTGGCCTTAATGGTCTTTTAAAATTTTAATAAATTTCAATTTGAAAAAAAATTATCGTGATTGGTCCAAAAACATGGTCTGTAGAGAATTTTGAAACAACAAATGTCTATAGGTCCCAGTGTGCGACGGCTAAAAAAATGAGAACGGCGTAGGGACAGGTACCTGGGAAAAGGGGGACACACAAGAGATTGTGGGCTCTCTCGACCATTGTGATACGGTTTTCCAGGTAGTAATTAGGGCCATTACAGAAGCAACCAAATGGCTGTTGGAGATAAGCACAGGGCAAAGAACTGTAAGCTTCTGATTGGATAGCAAGGCAGCTCTTATGGCGCTAGATAGTATCAGTATCTCCTCAAAAGAGACTGACTAGCGAAACACAACGTGGTGAGACTAGCGTGGATACCAGGGCACTCTGGCGTAGTGGATAACAAAAAGGCAGACAGGTTAGCAGGTAGAGGGGCGGATGGCATTTGAGCAAGAAGGTGCTCAGTTTCCGTTCTAACCTTCGAGGTAAACAGAGCAATCAAGGACTGACTCAGCTCGCAACTGAGCGACAAATGGACTAACGCCAAAGGTCTAAAACAGGCTAAGGCTCTCATGGGCGGCAGCCCACCAGAGGAGTAGTTGCGGACCATTAGAGGCTTAAGCAGGAAAAGGCTGAGGCTAACCGTGGACTAGATGACGGGGCATCAAAGGGTAGGATACCACCTGTAGAACCTGGGACTCAGGGACTCCGAAGTTGCAGGTGGTGCGGAGATCACCTCCCACCTGCTGTGTGAATGCCCGGCTTTCGCGGGGACAAGACAGAGGGTGTTAGGGTGTTCCTATGTTGAAGTTAGAGGAGCTAAGGTCAAACAGCTTGGCATCAATTTGCCGAGTTGACAAAACTATGAACAAGAGCTTTTAAAGTAATATCTTAATGGGACACAACACCTTTAAACTTCAAAAAAATCAATGTTTTTTTATTGCTTATTTGGACAGGAAATTTTCCGTAGAACACGCTGAAACCCGTTTATAAAAAAAAAAATCCCGCAAAGTTATAAGCAAAATACTAAATTTTATTGTTTTTTCGTAAAATTGCGTATTTTTTATTTTTTGTCTAATACGACTAATAATTTTAATTTTAAGTTTTATAAATTCAATCCGAATAAAATTCTTATTGTAAATGTGAAAATACTATTTTTTACCGTAGTATATACGTATATTATGCTCCACATACACATTTTAGTAAATAAATTTGAGCGTATTGATAACATTTTTTGCGTTATTTTTGAGATAAATTTCTAGTTTTGCTTCTTATATATGGCTCCGATTGAAACGAAGGACATTTATTTTAATTCAAATATCGCGCGCCCGCGCGCCAGCTGTGGGCAGGTTATAATCAATGTGTCGGAGAAGGACAGAGCGACCGTTCTGCTGTTCTGCTAGCAGACAGCAATTATTTCAAAACGCAGCTGATATAGTCTTGGGATATGTTTTACACTGAGTAAACACAGCTGATGTTTTAATACATAAAAAAAGCTGATATTTTTTAAGGGTGTGTTTAAATTAATAAATTAATCTTAGTAGTGTTAGTAGTGTTTTGGGGATTATATCTTATAGCTTATAACCCTAAAAAGTAAAAAAAGTGAAGTGGTAGTCTAAAAGCAGAGCAGTGAAGTTATTTAAAAAAGTGTAAAGTGTAGTGATTTTAAAAATATGTATGATAATCAAGATGCCAAGGGAAGGCTTGCGAATACCCATCCAGACAGAAGTACTCTCGAGGGAGAGGCAAGAAGAGGCCAAGAAGATTTCTAGGAGTCACGAGTAAGGATGAACCTGCCAACAAGTCAAGACCTTCAAGATCAGCAAGAAAGATGCAAACTCCAGCAGCGGAAGGAACCTCTGAGGTCAGGAATAGATTAAATGATAACAACATTCTATTTCCTGCGCTCGAGGAGCTTTTGATTTTTAATCAATGCCATGAAAAAGTTCAACTTGGCGAATCAGAAGCTCAAGGATAAGGATTCAAGATTAACGTAGTGCATTGAGTGTGGTCAGCTGGCAGCTATCAACTCATGTAGAAAACTTGGCGTCAAAAACCATGCTTGGGAGAATAACAGAAGAGCAGTGGTTACATTTTGTGCTCTTGGACTTGGACACGGTGGTCTATTAACATTTTGTGGGTTGATGGACTGCTTAAAAACCATGGCTCAGTCTGCATATGTTTCAATCAACAAACAATTCAGTAAAGTGTGTGAAAAAGTGACCAAGGACACCACGAAGACTGCAGTGATAGAAGAAAAAGCCGTTACAGAGACTGGAGCACCCGGATCAAACATTTAGAGGTTAGACTGGTAATTTTCTATAAGTTTTAACTTGAAGGTTCATCATAGTAACCAAAAGAAGGATAAGTATAAAGTGTTATTATTATCAAGAACAAAATAACCTTTATATCACATTTTTCTAAAAATTCATAAAATGCCTTTTTTTGGTTGCAGGTAAGAAAAGCTGTACAGAACCCAGAGGTAAGTGAATATACCTCATAATTGCTAAGAGTCAAGGTCTATGTGTGTGGAATATAGAAATTTTGGTCCCAAAGAATTTGGTAAGCACTAATTTAAGTTACACTTTCAACAATTTTCATAAACTTTAAAGTTGATCTCCACGAAAATTAACTAAATGACAGTCTTGATCGACGAGATGCAGCTGCAAATTATTTACAGTTGGTGAGACAGCTGAAAGGAATTGTTGTATGGTGTGCACCTTATTTTCATTTATGTATGCCTTAGAAGTAAAATTACGCTCGACGCGCAAAGAGTTAACTTTAAGAATTGTTAATGGCACGTCAGATATGTGATCAGTATTTGGTAACAATACGCGACTCGCAAAACCCAAAAATTTGCCAATAGAATTTTCTAGCTGAAAATCAATCAATCGACTACACTTGATCATGCAACGAAAAGTGTTGTTATTCGGCTTTAGTCTAAGTGTTATGCTTTTAAGCGCCTTTTTCAAACTCTTCTCGATGTCTTTAATGTCATTGCTGCTTGTAGGTAATATTATTACTTCTCCTCCCACATATAACTTGTTATTACCAGTATTGATGTTAGGTATTGAATTAAATGTCAGCAACTACACAAGTCCGAGAACGTTTTTGTTAGGTGAAAGTTCAAGCGGTGAAAAATGTTGAGCTATCAAAACAGCTGTAGTTCTAGACAGGCTTAGTGTCAGTGAATCTTCTTCTATGACTACTCGATTTAAACTAATTATAGCTGATACATTAACAATACTTACATATCATTTAGAAGAAATTTTAGGCAAAGATGGCCGCAGTTGTAAGTGTTATAGTTTTGATAATGCTCCTGATTGTACTTGACTCTGCTCACGTTTAGATACTTTATAAGATCTTGAGGTGTCTGTAAATCTCCAAAACTGTCAAAATATACTGCATCGTTGTCTCGTTTTCGATAAGCGACCGAATACGTGCCAGGTCCGTTTATATCACCAAGATTGACGATTGCCGATTGCCGATTCGCGATAGTGCGGTCCTATCGCTGGCAGTGCATTTTGCATATAAACACCCCGAAAATATAGAATTATTAGGATACGGATACAGGCATATTTGAGAAGATCGGCGTCACTTAACGCATGTTGTGGCCATTTAAAGTTTATTTTTCCATCAAGCCGTGCCTACGTTTGAGGTACATACCATAGCCCTCTTCGTAAGGTTTCGAATAAAGACCCTTACCAGCAAGTGCAGTAGCTTTCATCGTTTCGTTGTACTTCTGACTTTCTTCGAGCTGTCGTTTGGCAGCACTAGCATCGTTAACGGCTTTAGCAATACCAACAGCGCCACCTGATTATGCACCTGTTGCACTCAAACCGGCAAATATCGATATGAGAAGTGGTAGAAATCCTCTAATTTTGGATGTGACTGGTAGCATACGTGGATTACGTAAATTTATTTTTCTTGACTCCAGTCTTGTTCACAGCTTGACATGCACCCCTTAGAGCGCTACAAATAACTGCGTGAGAGTTGTTGCTTAGAATAGCAGAAGTAGAAGCAGCTTCGATTATTTTAGCCAATGAAATGGATGGCTTCTTTTTTTTTTTTTATTGACGCCGTTTAAGGCTCATTCTAAACTTACATTTTAGCTTCATCGAGTCCGCTATGGCGAGAGCAGCTGCTTTTTCATCAACTCCTGCGTCTGCCGCCCGGACTCGCTCCCAGGCTTTTGAAGCCAAAATATTATCTACAGCGTTTCTTGCTTCAACGTTTTCTCGATTCTGTGAGTAGGCAATATCGTACTCTTTGCAAGCTCTATCAAGAGTATTGATTCCAAGATCCCCACGTGCTAATTAATTTAATCACTTCGCTAGTTTAGTACCTGGTCTACAGTTCTGATATTCTGAAAGATGCAGCTTGACTGAAGGTTTGTTTATGAGCGTATTAAATAAACCATGATCTTTTCACCGTTGCTGCTTATGTATGATCATGACGTATGAGAGGACAACTCTCGACTGGTCTTAATACATTATGAACACTCTTTTTATAGTTACAGCAATAGTTTCTCTCCTGCTGATGAAGCGTTTACATGGATTTCCAGCAACAAAAAATCAAGCTTCCAGTTTCGAATTTCGATACCCTAGCAAAGCAGCAGAAAGTGCAAAAACGTTACGGAGACTTACTGCCTGACAATATTAGAGCAGTATTTTATGGACAATCAAATTGTGGTAAAACTAATATACTGCTCGCTCTCATAACGCATCCCAATGGACTTGAGTTTAAGAACGTATACATCTGTTCAAAGTCGCCGAAACATCCTAAGTCTAAATTTCTCGAGCAGCTTTTGCGACCTTTACCCGGTATACGATATTTTCTTTTTAGTGAACATAATAGCGTTATGGCGCCAGACGACGTACTGCCTCATGCAATTATGGTTTTCGACGACGTCGCCTGTGAAAGACAAGACAACAGAGCCTTCTTTTGCATGAGAAGACATAAAAATGAATAATGCTTCTATCTCTGCCAGTCATACGCTTTGGTACCAAAACATTTCGTGCGCAATAACGTTAATGTGCTAGTAGTTTTTTATCAAGATGATGTAAATCTTAAACACATATACGATGATCTTGTGAATTCTGATATGACATATACAATCTCCAAAGCTTTATGTTTTGCATGCTAGACAGATGGTAAACATGGATTTTTGTTTATCAATAAGGAGCGACCCATTAATGATGGACGATATAGAAAAGGTTTTGATTGCTTGGCCATGAATATATAATGTATAGCAGGTGTAAGTAGTTGCAGCAGACTGTGATTCGCCAAAGAGTTAACATGGCAGACTTTTAAGCCAATTGTAGATCCGCTAGAGAAACTGGTGGGAGTAAAAGATGAGGTTAAGCCAGATATTAAACGAGAGTTAAAAAAAGTTTCGACGATGATATTGATGATGAGGAAGGTAATGGGGATAATACGGTACTCAATGAAACAGCCGATACTTCATTTGAAAGTGCTTAAGAGGAAAGTGAGGTTAAGAAGGTTGAAAAAGAGAGTAAAATGAAGAAGCATGTGTTATCGTTAAAAGAAAATCGTCATGAGAAGGATGAGAAAGACACTTGTAATGTCTCATGTTCATATATACTTTTGCATTTTATATAAGTATAACACCAGTGCGACTGCATTCGTGCACTCATACAGTCGACGTATACCAAATCGATTGCGACAGTACGAAACTGATCGCCGAACATCAGAGTGAGTGCTTTGACCTACGAGTCAGCACTTCTTACGCGCGTATAACTGACTAACTTTTGTACATCATCCTTGCACGTCAGATGTTGATTGGTCGATCGTTGCCGCGTTTCATTGAATTTCACAACTCCTTGAATCGTCACCGAGGCTTTAAAAAAACAGGAAACGATCCACGGAGCGCCTTTTGTACAAGTAACCTGTTGTCGTGTAGCTGTACCTGGTCAGCGAGTACGAGTGCTATATCTCTGTACGCATCGTCTATTGAGTTCATAGAAACCACTCGAACTATGTGTGTAAGACATGTTTAAAAAATGTTCGCCCGTCCATCCATCCGGAATTTTTTTTGCATTTATCCCACAAAACTTGATGTATTTTATAAACAAAAATTTATTTAATGGTATAGACAGGTGCATATGATAAAAATATACATATCTACCAAAACCATTTTCAAGATTTGGTCCAGGTAGATTGAAAGCTGTGACAACAATTAATAAAAAAATTATATTTTATCTATTTTGTTAGAACCCTCCAAAACTCGTAAAAAAAAATTTAATCTATTTTACGGTAGAAATGTTCTTTGAACGGAAATCATTCACGCTGTCAAAAAACATAACAAATTTCAATTAGTTTTTAGCAATAAAAGAACTTAAAAAATGTCCATCCAGATTTTTTTGCATTTATTCCAGAAAACTTGATGTATTTTATAAATAAAAATAATAAATAAAAAAGATTTAGTCCAGGTAAATTGGAAGCTGTGAAAACAATTTTTAAAAAATAGACACTTACGTCTAGTTTTTTAAGTTGTTTTCACAGCTCTGTACACATGGATGAATAAAGATTGTTTTAAGATTGGTCCAGCGAATAATTATTTGTGTAGATATGCTGTTTATTTTTTTTTTTTTGTTTAAGCCATCTATTTGTGAACATAAAATAACGAATGCTGTATGCATTCATGCATATCACAAGATGTAATTAGTCGATTTTTTCTAGATAAAAGAGATGCTGCGATTAAATATTTGTGCAGATATGATCTTTTTTTCTGAGCTCTTTGTTTGTGAATATGAAATGACGAATACTGTATGTATTCGTGTATATCACAAGGGGTAATCTGCAGATTTGGTCGAGATCAAAAGAATGCGGCGATTAAATATTTGTGCAGATATGCACTTTTTTTAAAGCTATGTGTTTATGAATATAAAATGACAAAAATCGTTATGTAATCATTTTCTCTATATTAAGAGCACTTAAATGAGTTTATCAGTAGGAAAAGATAAATTAATATTAAACAATATTAATTTCGTATAATAAACCGTAACTTATAATTAAATAGATGTTTAAAGAAACATTATAATTAATTATATACTTTGATTAATGTATTATATATGTTTACTATAATATTTAAATATATGTTATACAAATTTATAGTATTTATATATTTATATACATATTTATATACATATATATTTTTTTTTCAGCGAGCCGTGCGACTGCACACCCCAAGCTGATGTCAATTTTTAATGTTTTAACGTTTTTACCAATTATCTATAGTCATCCCTATTGATAAATCTCAAATGAAAACTCTACTATTAGGTATACTGCTCTATTATGATTACTTCTAAAATACTTTTATAAAGTTTGTTATAATTGAAAATTATTTTTTAAATAGTAAAACCGTATTCAAAAATAGATGCATTAAAGCATCCTGAGCAATATTTTGATTTTAAAATATTAGACCTGAAAATTTTGAGGTGAGAAGCTGATAGTGATTCCACAATCAATAGAGTCATTTGATTATTGACAACTGAATTTTATCTATTTATAAAATTAAAAAAATCAACTTTCCGCATGTGCATTGATCGTTAGTTTCCGATACAGGGGGCAGAAAATGTGCTTGAACGCACGCGGAGCGTGCGTAATAGTGCATTTTACGCACACTATATCAAAATATATTTTAAATATTGGCTTATATAATTATTCAGATGAATATTAAATAAAATGTTAATGGAATTAATTGTTTTTTATGTAAGGATATATAATATGATTTTGTATAAAATTACATAATTTTTCATACTTATATCGATCCTTGGTGGAACAAAAATTCTGCACATAATTAGTTTCTGCACATAATAGAAAAAACTGTTGTCTTCACTTATTAATAGTTATTGTCTGTTGTATTTATTTTGCTTCCTCCTAGAGGAAGCTTCGTGATAGTAAAATTCTCAGTTTTGCTAAAACTTTGTAGAAACGCATTTATAGGTCTTTAGGGTTCGAATCGTGCGTTTTTAGAAAATGTCCGTGCGGATGGATGTGTGTGTATGTACGTATACCGTTATGATACTGGAACCACCCGACCGATCGTGATAAAATTTGACATACATATATGTTTTCTGATTTTAAAATCGGGAAAACATTTTTTTTGTGATTCTGACCATTTTATGGTCATATTATAGCCACTTTACGATTTTTTAAATAATGAGACCCACAAAACACCGCAACATCGATTGCGAGACCAGCGAGCAGCGGAGCCAACAACAGCGGCAACTACTACATCAGCGAGCATCGGCGCATGGACGCCGCGCAAGCCAGCATCATCGCTCGGATGCCGCGCCAGCCAGCATCATCGCTCGGATGCCGCGCCAGCCAGCATCATCGCGCAGACACCGCGCCAGCCAGCATCATCGCTCGGATGCCGCGCCAGCCAGCATCATCGCTCGGATGCCGCGCCAGCCAGCATCATCGCGCAGACACCGCGCCAGCCAGCATCATCGCTCAGACGCCAGACGCCGCGTTAGCCATCAGCAACCCACGGACACCAGGCGCCGCGTCAACCAGCAACAGCAGCAACACCAGCGGCGCAGCTAGCCTCGCACGCCACGGCCATTTTCACCGTCTCCGGCGCGTCGCAGCTTCACCACTCTCGCGAGAGCCGAATCACTTTTTCCGTCGCGCCCTTGCGAAACCTGTCACTCGGCGCCGGAAACGCGTTTATACACTCACAATAAATCATGCAATATTTCTACGATAAGACCATTTTTCAAATAAATCAAATCCCATATTTTTTTATCAGTCACTCTTCAGCCCATCCCTGCCTCGCAAATTCCTCGATGACGATGGTTCTCTAGGTTTTTGCTCTGCAATACTCTCGTTCTCGGGTTGATCTGGCAACGCTGCAACTCCTACTGCTCTTTCTCCTTCTTTCCTCTCTCTTTCGCGCCTACTGTAGTTCTCGGCGAGTCATGAAAAGCAAAAAGCACGCACACATATAAGTTCTCGCTCTACCCATTCACAAGTTTCGGCCTCGGGACGCTCTGCTTCCACCCCGACTCGCGCTGTTTGGAACGCTGCAATCTCTCGCAACGTTACAGTACATATATATTTATTAATAGTACTTACTATGTATCACCTGCTGATGATAATGCTATTGATCTGTTGATAATAGTTATCTGTGATAAGTTTATGTGTGAGTCTTCGTGATAAATTTATTTTTATTTGTAATTCTGCAACTTGTGAAAGCATTGAAATAAGCATTTTCAATTACTTTGATTAGTTCTAATTTATATTTTTTTTAGTTTAAAACGAATACAAACAACAAAAACAGTTTTTCATTTTACAGTGTTAAATTTTTGAAGTGGAATAAAATGATTGTAATTCACATGAACATGTTGAACTTGCTTTTACATTTCAAGTACTTAATCTGAAAGTTACTCCAATAACACAGCGAGAACGAAATTTAAAAGAGCATACTTGAAACGGTCACGACTCTTCTTGGTCTTGTGCGCGTGTAAGACTTTAGTTTTTTGAGACGAGTAGTAATCATTTACTGATCTGCGTCTGAATTTTGACAGTAGATCACAAATAGAAATTTGATTCTAATAATGATGTATTCTTGTAATATAAGAGAGGCCCGGGATACCAGGTAGTGGAAAATTATTTCAATAATAAAAGTATATTATTTCTTTTCAATAAACAAAATATATTCTATCAGTAGTCTCTTAAGATAGAATATTGCGTAAATTGCAAGTATTCTTTATAACAGAAAGTTTTGTATGTTCGTTTTGATTTTACAATATATTTATAAGTCAATACGCTTTATTTTGCGTTATTGACTTTGTATCACGATTTTCTAAGTATCTAAACGATTCGAAATTATTCTAAGTTTTTCTAGCTGATATCAGGTTTGACAAGCTAAATTTACAAGTCTTTTGGAAATATGGAAATTTTACAAGTTTTAGAAATATTCGAAAATATTCGAGTCTTTTACCTGCTCAAGGCATAAGTTGCTCAAGAGCAGGGACTAGGCGCTTTAGTTGCGCTGGCGCTTAAGTTGCGCTTCGGCTAGTGAGCTCGGATAGCTCATACGGGTCCTTATATAGGCCACGGAGAGAGCGGGTATCGCGCCGCCGAAAAAACTCTCACATTCATACCTGCACACATACATTCACACCTGTATACATTTATCATTCATACAAACATATTCTAATGCGCGCGCCGTGGCTCCTCCTCTTGCGCCGCTGCGCTCGCCGCTCAATATATACAGGTATATATAGTGTGTTGCGCGCTCTCCGCGCTCTAACGCTGCTTCTGCTCGCTGGCTCGTGGCGCTGCTGGCGTTATGCTGCTGTGAGCTCAGCTGACCCGGAGCGTTTGAATGAAGAGTGGGGGAGCGCGAGATACTCGCGTAAAATCTAAAATTTTGTTCCACGAAAATTAGTTTAAAATATAATTTATAATTTTATGCGGAGCCTGTACGGGGTGTTACATACTGAACCAATTTTATTGAACTCTATACATGAATTTAATGAATTTGATGTTGTTGAGGATGAATTTCTTGATTTTGCAGAACCTTGTAAAGATATTCAAATGCAGGTTGTAGAAGATGATGAAAGAGATAGTACGAAACTTTCTACCAGTGCACATCAGACGTTGAAGAACTAGATCATGATTATAAAGCAAGGACAGTAGAGTTTTGGAGGAGTGGTGTTAATAAAAAATTAAATTTAAAAACCGTACAAAATAGATTTCGAAAAGTAACATAATAACACAATCAAAACGATTGGCAAACACTCTGAATAAAGGAGAAACTTATAGAGAAGAAATAGCTAGAATTTTTTTCATTTGTGTTAGAAAATTTCAAAGCTGCTGTTGATGTTGGACAAATTATCCATGATACATATTTACAGAAATGAGACCTGCTAGCACAAAAGGATATTGATCATGAAGATTTTCGTTTCAAAGCATCAAAACATTGGGTACAAAATTTAAAGAGAGCCCATAGAATTATTGGAAGAAACATTAATAAATTTACTACCGAAAAAAACAATAGAAGAACCAGATTATTTACAAAAAACGCTGATAAATTTGTTATTAAAGCCAAAATAAAAGAAAAAGGAATTTTAAATGTTTATGATTTAGATCAAATTGGACTTTAGTTAGAAGTCCATTCTGTCCGCACATTAGCAATCGAAGGAGAAAGGCAAGTAGAATGCTTGGCGCAATCTATAGCTTATTTTTTTATCGTTCTGAAAAAAAAACTGGTGAATTCGGGCCAGTTGTATCGCAAGAGTTGTTCAGACTAGCTAACATTTATGCAATGGCTTCTAAATCATGAGAATGAACTTCAGGTATTATTTCATATTAGACGTATTCAAATAATTATGATTCAGACGGCACCCCGTGTTATTATTAGTCATTATTTTTTTGTTTTAATTTGTATTCTATTCAAAATTACTAAAATTTGAAATTCGTCTTATTTTAGATAATTTTAAAACATGGCTCAAAGAAGTACATTTTCCGAATGTTGGTTTATCAAGTGTGCTTTCGGTAGACTCATGGACTGAGCACTGTCCTTCAGCTGTTGATGCGGTCCGGTTTCTGTTAGCCGCGAACCGCGTGTAAGTTCTATGCCCGAGTAGTTGTTAAGTTTGTTTACATGTTCAATTAAGTGTCCTCTACAACGTGGTATTTTTTCTAGCCCCCAAGCGACATTATTTTTAGAGATATTGGACCTTAAAACTTTGTATTTTAACATGGGTAGCCTATACCGAGTCTAAATTTTGAGGATGTTTAGTTACATTGCGAAAAGAGTTTTCTTAGAATATTTTTAAAAAACTATCTTATGGTGTAAAATAGCAATACAAATCATGGAAAAAATGTTGGATAGAGCAAACGAGGCTTTTTTTAAAGATACAACCATTCAATGTTTTCATCCAATGCTATCAGTATTCCTATACAGGTGCGCAGTGTTTCTACCTCTTACAAGTTTTGAGAGTATTTTGTACTCTAAACAATTTATATCACCATTCTAATGTTTGATACTATGAATCGTAAGGTTTTGACATTAGATAACACTGTATAATATCTTCAAAAAGGAATTTTCTAATAAAAACCCTGATTGAGCACCACTGCAGTCGGTGAACTATCTTAAGGAAGATAGAAGCACACCCGACGAATGTAGTAAATGACCAAGGATTATCCAACACTACGGGTGATGATCAATGGTCTGCGCAATAAGGAGATGCTAAGGAGGAACCACTATCTCACGTCCACATCTATGTGTTACCGGCTCAGTCAAAGCGAGGATCGACAGTCCTGTCCATGAAAGAGTAAGACGAAGGGGTGGGAGGTGGATGAAATCAGGTTGAAAAAACTCTAATTAGAAAAGAGAATAATATATATATTCGTGCATAATGTACAGAAGATCGCAAACTGATATTCTAGTTCGAGAGAGGGATAATCCCCCGGATAACCTTTCGATAGCGCTATGCTCGTTGCATACTAAGTATCCGGACGATTGGTTGGTAGATGAGATCAGCAGTTCATTCTTTCGGTCTGGTTGATGTATCAGAGAGCAGAGATATCAGAGAATGACTCCGTCAGCGCAGTGGAGCTCCTTATATACCCGGGGCTATCCCTATCTCCAGTGCTTTATACGCGCACGCCATCTACCTGCGCTCAAGTGGATTATTGCATAGTCGACGCTAGCGCCAAGTGGTCGGTAACTTGCCGATATCGGCAAGTTATCGGTTACTGCTCTCTTACCTACCAGGTGGGCCCGCCGTCTCACCGTAGAAGAAGTAAAACCTACTAATAAACAAATAACTAAAATAATTTACGTGATTATAATCCTGTAATTTATATGCATAGGGTAGCAATTTATTACGCAAATAATGACTTAGAAATAGGACAGTAAAAAATTGTTGAGCCCGATTGACCAGAGTCTCTCAGAGAGAATCGCATCACATCAACATTTTTATTCAAAAATTACATGCAAAAATTCAACAAATTGTGCCCGCATTTTAAAACGATGAAGAGGATCATGATGGATAAAAATATTTTTTTAGTTTGTGCGAGAAAGAACTTAAAATTTTAGCCCAATTGGTCGAAAATAGCGTGAAATATCTAAAAAAACCAATTCGGCCCTTGTTGTGTACCATACTTTTTATAATTAGGGCACCAATAGCTCTCTTTTTAGCCTGCCTGAAAAAGCAAAATTTTAAAAATTTTGAAATTGTATATATAGGTTTTTGGGTGTGTTTATATCGACGCTCCTAATGAAGACTCGCACGCGTTTCGGGACAACCGCGAACGCCAGCACCGAAAGTTATTTTGTGACAGAAAGAAGAATGAAATGAGGGCTTGTAATGAAGAATCGCACGAAAACCGAGATTGCTGCGATGACTAGCTCGCTAAGAAACATTTGCATCGAATAGTATTACAAGAAACATTTGCATCGAATAGTAGTACATGTTGCGAGCTTACAACGAAAACGAAAACTCTCTGTCTTTCATGCGGCGAAAACTAACTCCAAAACCGGGTTTTAGACGAAGAGAAGCAAGCTCTGTCGTCTATGCGTGTTTATGAGGGTCGCTACGAGACTCAAAGGGTCTTCCTTATTTTCACATTGCAAATGCCGCATTATACACAAAACTTTGTAGAACACTTTTTAATATGCAAAAAATACCGATTTAAATGAAATTCGAATGATAAAAATCGGATAATATTTATATGTATATTTGACAAGTATACAAGTATATCTATATATATTTATCGGGGCGTGAAATTACTAGCACAATAACTAAATTTCGTCCGATTTTTACCATTCGAATTTCATTTTCACGCATAGACGACAGAGCGTGCTTCTCTTCGTCTGAAACCCGGTTTTGGAGTTAGTTTTCGCCGCATGGAAAACAGAGAGTTTTCGTTTTCGTCGCAAGCTCGCAACACGTACTACTATTCGATGCAAAGGTTTCTTAACGAGCTAGTCATCGCGGCAATCTCGGTTTTCGTGCGAGCATTCGTTAGATGTCGTGAAATGAGTTAGAGTTCGCAGTTAGCTGAGTGGTGCCAGTCTTCGTTAGGAGGGTCGATATGTACATATACACACAAAAACACTAAAACGAAACGGCTTTTCGCCCAGGCTTGAAAAACTCGACTTTTGCTCCACTTTTTCGTAGGCGAAAAGTGCGTTTTCGATGCACGTGTTATGAAAATCTTTTTTTACTTTAATATTTTGCAAATTCAGACAATTTTTATAACGTATTAACAAATAGTTTGCAAAATGTATACTATAAAAAAAATGTTAACTTACAGTGTGAGTGCTGACATGACGATCGAGAACAGCAAATCGGTTTCTAGCTATCCACAATGCCATTATTCCCGATGCTCGCTTTGTTTCTGGTTCAATACTACTGTCTCCTTCATTGGGTAATATATATAAATCATACGTGCTATTATCAATATTTGGCGATCGTGTACATACAAGCAATGCATTTTCTGCTTGGTTATAAGACATGTTGAAAGCTGGGATTTTACCACTACCCCTTATTTGCATAACTGAAGTATCCTTTGAAGTAATAAAATCAAGTTTTCTCAAAAACCGTTCTTTTATGTAAAATAATATATTTCCGTGAACAGTATATGCTGGACGTTCTCTTTCTAATTTAAATATAATCATACCTGAATCATGCCCAGCAGCAAACAGATTTAACGTCGGGTGGGCTGCAAGTACCCAAAATCGCTCGTGTTCACGTCGAAATGTATGAAGACATGTACGTTTAGTCATATCCCAAATACGTATACTTTTATCTTCGGAGTTTGATAATATAATATCTTGACGTGGATGAAATAGAACACATGATACATTATTATAATGGCCACGACATGTATCGACTTCCCAAGCTTTGGCATCATTCATGCGCCACATTTTTATTTGGCGGTCATCAGCACCTGAAACGATCAAAGGTAGAGTTGGATGAAAACATGCCCAGTTTACTCCACGATCATGGCCTTCTAAAACGTGTTTCACTACAGCATCAGCTTGTCCAAATAAATCTGTTGAACCAGGATTCTTTAAATGATCATCTAATCCACTAGGTCCGGGCGCCACATTTTTTTTTCTTAAACCTGAAATATCCCAGACTCTTACAGTTTGATCTAAAGAAGCCGACACTATGATATCTTCAGAAGGATGAAATTGAGCGCACATAACATAATGATTGTGGCCAGTTAAAACGCAAATACATGTTCGGCTTTGCCAATTCCATATTCTTATTGTTTGATCATCTGATGAACTTAAAATCCATGGATATTCGTAATGAAAAACAGTAGTTCTTATATAATCTAAATGACCAAGTAATGTAAAAATACATCTACGTTGTTTGTAATTCCATACTTTAATCTTATAATCATCTCCACCAGAAACAAATATAGGTTGTTGACTGTGAAAACAGATACCTCTTACAGGTCCATCGTGCTCATCAAATTTCTCAAGTAAAGTGCACATACGGTAATCCCATAACTGTATAACTCCATTGTGCAAGCTGCAAAAAAGAATTAATTAGGATATTTTATTTTTTTATTTTATGCTCTAAATATTTTTATATTTAAAAACGTGTATTATCTCACAGTAAGAAATATGCGTATAAAATTTGAATTCAAGCCGAAGCCTGCAATGTCTTGAAAACATGAGCGACTAACTTCAGTCATAAAGTCACAATATGAACCACGGCAATATTAGGGCGCATACCGTGGCAATACAGCAAATAAGCTAGGGTGCAGCTATAGGACAGCCATGATACAGACACAGTAAAGCCGCCGTACAACTGTCATGGGGCTAAGGTAACGCCTAGGGTTACGCCGAGGCCCGAGACTTACCCCGAGGCTAAAGTATTCAATAAACACCCCAAAATTCCCCTCAATTCGAAGAGGTTAACTGAGAATATTTTAGTATTCTGCGGTATGCCGATTATGACAATTCTGACTATTGTACCAAGAATTATATACAAATCAAATTTAAAAATTATCCTCTGGAAACATTCATACTAGAATCATTGCATAAATAATATTAAATTCACCTTATTACAATATTTTGTTGGTGTGTTAGAAGTTCAAATCAAGTGTTTTTAAAAAATGTTCGTATAGATGTGTGTGTGTGTAGATGTGTGTGTGTGTGTATGTAAAGCGTAATATTTCTGGAACTACTCCGTCAATATCAATAAATTTAACATGCATATCTATTTTTAGATTCTGAATTCGGGAAAAACAGTTATTTTTTATTTTCTCAATTATTTTTTTATGGCTATTTTTTAAAAAACACTATTTTGCGTTTTTTTCAATCATCCCATTATTACAAACAATTCAGCTATAATGCATTTGAAAGAGAATAAAATTACCTACTTTTCCTCGTTTGGTCCTCGGGATAGACTGCTTTGTTCGGCAGATAAAATGAAAAAGATGATTTTTTTTTTAAATTCATATCTCTGAAACTTAAAATTAAAATTTCAAGTGATTTGACTACTTATTTTTATAGTAATAGATCGAAAACTGAAAAAAATGAATTTATTTGTGCCTTGATTACGGACGTAAAAAGGCCTTATTGCACTTGAGATATTGGGAAAAAGTAGATATTTTATGTGTTTTGGCTAAGTTCACTGCACAGCTTTCAAACCCCTATGGTTCTTAACCCATTAACGTCCAAAACAGAGAAATCGTAACTCTGTTTTCAACCGTAAATCTATCACATATTCCACGGATATATTCAAAGCAAACATACTTTTTCTGAAGTATTTTTTTCTCAACTTTCCATTTCTGGTATCAGAATTGCGTATTTTTCACTCAAAAATCCAATATGGCGACGTTTAAAAGAAAAAATGCAAAATTTCGATACTTTTTTTTTTTAAATCCAATTTCTTGTTGTGTTAACGTTGAGGACGGAACTTTATTTTTCAACTATGAGTGCATAAATGAGTTGTACTTTAAATTCAGTTTGGTCCCGAATCCAGAAATTCAATATGGCGGCTAGAAAATGGTGCCTGAAGCGCAAAATTTTGCCCAAACTTTCACGAATTTTTTTCACGAATATAATGCATTCGACGAAAAAATCAATAAGAATAAAAAGTGCTTAGAATCAATCAAGGAATATGTCTAAATTTTTTCACTGAGTTTTGAGCAACTTTTTTATTTTTGCCAATTGGCAATTTATGACAAATTGGAAAAATTCATCGAATCGTCTCGAAAAAATTCAGATATACTTCTTGGTCAATTCTAAGTACTTTTTATTCTCTAACTTTTTCTTATATAACGCTTTGTTTTTGAGTAAAAAATCAAAAACCTTAAAATTCTTAAGATTTTTTGAAATTCAAAAAAAATCAAAAACTTTAAAATGTTTTGTTCCATATGCACTTTTTGGTCAATTATGAGCAAATTTACTTCAAATTTGTGCCCGAGTATCTGTCACATTCCAGATGATATGATTTTCGCATTGAAAAATCCATTTATAAATATATTCATTTTCCAATTTAGATTGATTATTCGTATAATTATTAGAAGTTTCTGCGTATGTACTCAGTAATAAGTTATCAATAGATTTAGAACCAGAATCTTCGTCACTCTGACCAGAACTGCCCGAATCATCTGGATTAGGTACCAAAATATTATGATCATCGTTATCATCAGAATAATCTTCTTCAGACTCTGATTGAGCTCTTACATTTCTCCGGCGTTTTGGAGCCATTACAATTTTAAAACTTGAAAAGCTAAATAAACAAGTAAAATATTAACGCTAATATTTAGAACACTAGCAGTATAGTAGACAAAGAGTGAAAAAACTAAAGATTCTTCAAAATCGATTTATGAACATTCAATGATGATTCACTATTTTGAAATTCAGATAAAAACATTACAAAAGCTTTTGGCAAAATTCGGCAAATTGAATATAGTAATTAAATTCAGACTTTTTCGATTGAGAATTCAATATAGTTTATGAAACAATTCCAAAAGTTGCATAACTCAAATTTTTTACTCAAAAACAAAGTGTTATATAAGAAAAAGTTAGAGAATAAAAAGTACTTAGAATTGACCAAGAAGTATATCTGAATTTTTTCGAGACGATTCGATGAATTTTTCCAATTTGTCATAAATTGCCAATTGGCAAAAATAAAAAAGTTGCTCAAAACTCAGTGAAAAAATTTAGACATATTCCTTGATTGATTCTAAGCACTTTTTATTCTTATTGATTTTTTCGTCGAATGCATTATATTCGAGAAAAAAATTCGTGAAAATTTGGGCAAAATTTTGCGCTTCAGGCGCCGTTTTCGAGCCGCAATATTGAATTTCTGGATTCGGGACCAAACTGAATTTAAAGTACAACTCATTTATGCACTCATAGTTGAAAAATAAAGTTCCGTCCTCAACGTTAACACAACAAGAAATTGGATTTAAAAAAAAAAGTATCGAAATTTTGCATTTTTTCTTTTAAACGTCGCCATATTGGATTTTTGAGTGAAAAATACGCAATTCTGATACCAGAAATGGAAAGTAGAGAAAAAAATACTTCAGAAAAAGTATGTTTGCTTTGAATATATTCGTGGAATATGTGATAGATTTACGGTTGAAAACAGAGTTACGATTTCTCTGTTTTGGACGTTAATGGGTTAAGATATCAAGGTATCAATTTTTTTTTTGAAAATTTTTTGATTCCTCGTATCTCTAAAACAATGTAGTTAAATGCTTAGTGATTCACCATAAAAAAAGCTATTTGCTGCTAAAATTTTAAACGATTTCGTCGAGCGGTTCTCAAGTAAAGAGCTAAAATGTAAAAACCGATTTTTCTCAGATCTTTGGTTCCTCTAATAATATATTGTGTACCAAGGGCGTAAAGTAGGCTTTTTGAAACCGAGTGTGGAGTTTGCAACCACACGAGGCCAAAAAGTCTACCTAGCCCATGGTGCACACCATATTTTTTGTAACACAAGTATGGATTTTTGCGTTTTTTTGGCATATTGAGTGGGACTGATGCAACTTTTTCATATATATATATATATATATATATATATATATATATATATATATATATATATATATATATATATATATATATATATATATATATATATATATATTTATAAATATTATCTGAAAAATTTTCCGAAAAATTTTAGCGGGCGTTTTGCACGCAAATCCAGCATTTGCTGGCAAAAAAAATGAAAAACGCCCAGCAGGCAAACAATTTTTTGCTTGCCGGTCTGAAAAAAGTTACTTTAGTCCCGCTAAATAGGTCGGAAAAACACGAAAATCGTGCTTGTGTTACAAAAGTAATATTTAAATTATTGGACCTATAAATTTAGTTGGAGGAAGCTACGTGCCAATGAATTGGCAGCGGTTTTTTGATTGTCCCCTGGATTTTTCAACTCGATTTGGTTCTATTTATCGCGCTTATTGAAAATAACTTGGTTTTCCACCTAGCAAATAGTTTCTCTGTTTGTATTTATCAATAATAATGGCAAATTCATGGTTTTTTAAAAATATCTCAAAAACTACTGCACATACAAAATAATCATCGTGATTGAAAGTTGCTTGAAATACTGAAATGCATAAATTATCATCTGACGTATTTTCGCGTAAAAGCAGTTTTTGTAAAAATGTAACTCCTGGCATCATGTCTCTAAAATTTTTCAACTGGATGTTGTAATCGAGCATTGTAATCTTGCGGATGTTGCGCGCGCGCGCTCAATCCGCGTCGTGCGGATTCACCTTTTGTTCGTTGCGAGTAGTATATGGGCTGGTATGGAGAGACTGAGCGTGGCCTAGAGTGATGTCACCAGTCCCGTGGGTGGCGCCAGTTGTTTATGTAAACAGAAGCCCATGTTTATATCAACAGTAACTGATAAGGTTAATAAACATAATTTACGACCGGTACTGTCATAAACAAAAAGTCTGTCATCGATGGGTGACTTATTTGTTTATTTATAAATAATTATAAATAATTTTTAAACAAAAGCTATATCACGCATACGATGCCAGCCCTCTCTCTCTCTCTCTCTCTCTCTCTCTCTCTCTCTCTCTCTCTCTCTCTCTCTCTATCTCGCTCTGTACTCCATACCGGCCCCGAGCTCGAACGCACGTGCGCGATTCTCGCTATACCAGCCCGTAGCCCCCTCTCCTTTTACACTATAGTAGCCCCTGAGCTCTGGCGCGGTGGCTCCCGCCGCTGCTGTACCGGACCCGCTTCTCTCTTTCCACTCTCTACGCCATACTCGCGCGCGTCCTCCAAAGCCGCCGTCTACCTGTCGCTCGCGTATACCTGCTGTTTGGCTTTTAATGCCCTAGCGCCGACTCTGATCCTTTCTGCGATGTAATAATATGTAACATGTATTTCCTACTACACGGTGCCGCAAAGCCTACTCTAAATTTCAGCTTTGGGATTCATTGATGGGATTTGTACACATTAAAATAGAGAAATTTTTGTTTGATACACTCTTATATTTATTTAATAAAACAGTAAAAATTGAATACATGATATATTTATGCGCGCGTGTGTGTGTGTGTGCGTAGAACAATAAAGCATATTTACAGCTTAGAAACTAACGATAGGAAATGAATAAAAAAAGTTATAGCGGAAACATAACGACGTACACATCTTTTGCGATTCTGGCTAAGCCAAACGCATAGATTTCTGTTAAAACTACATCTAAAACGTTGACGCTTACAGTGGCAAAATTTAAGTTTGTCTTGACAATTTCGTCGATTTTATATTTATGAAGGGCGACACTTATTGTTTGAACGAGTTTATATTTTTCAAAATTTCACGGCATAGTTCAGTCTCTTCTCTTTTCAAAGCGTCTTTTATATAATCTAAAATTGAGTTCACGCCGCGATTAACTAATTCCGAAAGCTCCTCGAGCTGTTTAAAACGCAAATCGATGCTCTCTTTTACCTGTCTTAAGCCCGCGAACGTTTGTTGATGCATAATTACACTAGGCGGACTCTCGTACTTTTTCTGCTTCTTGCACGCAGGCTGTTCAGGTGGATGCTGTTGTGTTTCCTCGTCATCGCCGTCGCCGCAGCCGCCGCCGACACTGCTGATGAACTGCTGACCGTTGTGGGTTGTCATTTCTGCTGTAGGTGCTGATGTTAGTGTTGGCCTCTCGTCGATGCCGATCGCCCTTGCTCCGAAGCTGTTTGTGAATGTGACATCGTGATTTGGAAGGAGGATCTTGCTAAGATTTCCAAAATCCTGGTAAAACGTGAAGGAGTGATTCAGATATGCACCCATAGCCTCCATCTGATCTTTGATCACTTCCCAGCTGTGTGTGTCGAGTGTCACATACTTGGCTGGCGATCCATTGGCACAAATTTTCAACACTGCTCTGTAGTAACCGCCGTAATACTCCAGGCCTATGGTTGCACGCTTGCAGTTTGATTTGTTTAGCGCGTACGTCGTCGAGCACAACAAGTTGCAGGTGATCGGCTTATTTTTCCAAGACTCGGCACTTGGTGCTGTTGCTGCTGCTGAATCCATTCCAAAGTTTTTTACACACGAGGTCTACTTGACAAGAGTGTTCGTACGACTGATGACTGGCGACTGCGCCACGACTCCTTTATAAAGAATGGGACGACAAAGAGCGAGCGTCAACGAGTCGCAGTTCTTTCTAGAAACGGCCGTTACAGTATTTACATTCCATAGTGAAACGAGACACGTTTGATATCGATAGAAGTTGTTTTGTTTAACGCAACCGTCACACCTAGTACGTTTGTATAAACTGCTCAGATAACAAACATCCGGTCTTGGCTGTGCAGATCTGATTACAGTAACCCCGTCCTGTAGAACTCGTGCATGGGAATGCGTTGACTCGATGATGGCGATGACGCATTGTTTTATTTTGCATTCTTCTCATGAGCCTTCGATAAAACTTAACGGCTAATGCGTCATTCTTGACAAAGTCTGATGAAAAAAAAACGTAGATATTTTCGCAGAGAAATGCCACTACGCATATGATATAGAAACAATGCAGTGCTCGCCACATACTTTAGAGACGACGCTCTGCACTTGTTTTTTATTCCAGTCGAATCGCGTGCAGTTTTTTCCGAGTCGATCAAGATGATGCTTTGATACGGGTGCAACTCCGTAGCTGTCAAAGTAAATTCCGTATCCATTTTTATCTATGAAGATGGCAACCCAGTGTGATCCTGGCTGATCGGACGTGTCGAGATTCGTTACAATAGCTGTCGGTGTGGATAGCAATTTCGGAACGTGATCAGCAGCGTAAACACCTATTGAATCGGCTTTTAATCTTCTAATAGCTGTGATTATTTGACGCGTATTCATGTTGATGGTGCATCTACGTACTCTTCTTCTACCGCACCGTCTTTTTTCTCGTCAGCTTCTTTTTTAATTGCGTCCACAACGTCGCTAGCACGAAATCTTGCGGGATAGTGATATCTCTCCATCTGCAGCTGATCGTAATCTAATATAGCTTGGTACATAATTTGGCTATTTACGTCGTACGGGTCGCTTCGATGAGGACTGGCAACGATTGAGTGTATCCACCTTCTGATTTGATAGGCTCGACGCAGTGCGCAAAAATTTTTCTTGTTCTCGAATTTCTTGATACCATGGCTGGTGCACAGCAAGACATTAGGGAATTACATAGAGAGTTCGTCAAACGAAGTCGCACTAAAATCTTCTAAATTGATGATTCTTCGAGCCACTACTTTTTTCAAAAACTTTTGCCTGGCCACGCACGTATAAACGGCGCGCGTCTTTCACCAAGTTGCACAGATTACGACGCAGATTCTTGAAGGAGATATCTCCGTCGTGCCACTCTAGACCGTGTACATCGAGAGTGCAGTAATTATTCGTCTGCTGCATATCCGCGGGTAATTCGATAAAACTGCACGGCGCGCGAATGATCCAATGACCAACTATACGGCTCTGAAGAGATAAAACTCCGACTTCTTTGGGAATAAATTTTTTATTTATATCCCGAAAGCCTTTAATATCGATCACGTAGTCCGTCATGATCATGATGACGCTGTTGCTGCTCGAGTACGTTAGGTGCTGGCTGTTTCGAGAGGGAGACTAACTGTAGACTGTCAGCGCGCTCGCCTTATGAAGCGCAAATCAAAAAAAAATTTTGTTTTGAGGCGCTGCGATCGAGTATGCGTGTGCACCAAGCGCTAAAATCCGTTACGATTCGGCGGCTAAAATAAAACGATACAGTTGATAGCAGTGAGAAGAGCCGTCTCAAATCTCACTTCTATGCGTATGCTACCCGAGCGCACGAGATTCCAATGTGTGGCACAGTGTGCCGATAAATCAAGAGTGAGATCGAAGGCCGTCAAAAAATTGCCTTTGTAATAGTTGTAGCGATTGATGCCAAAACCTTCGTTGAGAAAATGCACGCCTGTGCCCGTGTAAAATGTTTGAAAAGCGTCAATGTAGAGTTTGTCGAGACCCGTGAAACGTAGCTGCAAAGATTTGCTTGGAATTCGTACGCCGTCAGAGAAAAATATAATTTATAGAGAAGTGTTGAAAATTAAAATGGTTTAACGCGCGGTTTCCGTTGAATGCTTTGTTTTCCACAAAGCCCAAGATTATTCTCTTTGGCAGCTGTCCGTGTATAACGTTGTCGATCGAATCGCCCAATATTCCCGAGTGAAGAGTAAACTCCAGGACTGATTTTTACTCTGCGAACTATGAGTCTTCTTTGATGCTGAGTTTGAATTTTCCGTCGGCTGTCGCGCCCATCAGACATAAAGCATCCTTACTCCTCACTAGATGTACGCGCATTTCTACGCCATTAATCAGCATTTTATCCTGATTAAAGAGATCGTGATATAGATGTCCAATCATGTCAAAGTATCGTCGATTCTGTGTAAAATATTTGCGATTTTCCAGTCCTTTGTTCACGAATATAGGTGTTGTGGCAGTGCTCACCGCATTAGCTGGCGAATCGAAACCGCCACTCGTGTCGTCGTACCACAGACTCGCTGTAAGATGTGACTCTTTAGTAGCCGGAGCGTAGTTGAGAAGCGTCTCGATGTACGCTCTGTAAGGATAGGCGTTATTAGGCGGAACAATTTTCTGATTGAAAAAAAAACGTCAATCTGATTGAACATTGAATGCATGAAATTGTTGATCGGTCCGACTTTAAGGTCTTCGGTCGTTGCGGTAGCCTCGTCAGCGGGTACGATTTTAGCTTGAACATGAAGCATAGTGTGAGCCAGATCAAAGTAATGCTCGCTACCTGCCTGCACGACAAATTCCAATGGTGCGTCGACATCGTCGCTAAGAGACGACACAGGCTTATAATGCAGAAAGCTGCTGCTTTCAATGGACGTTTGGGTGGCTGGAAGCGTGAAAAGATCCAGCTCGCTGGACATGCATTCCGTCGAGTGAGAATGTAAAAATGCCATTTTTACCCCAAACTAAATACGCCTAGGACTAAAAATATCCGTAACACTTCTCAAACTCTGCTGCTGCTGCTGAGTACTGCACTTTTTAGGCCTCCTCTTCGTTTTTCTCGTAACTCTCTTCTTCCGTCCTGCCGTATGTTGTTTGCGTTTTTTGCTAGAGCCGATCGTCGTTTTGTCTTTTCGACTGTTTAAGGGGACCTAACCACCTTAAAATAGATATTACAATAATGTCTTGTTTTTTGTAAAACTGAATGATTTTTTATGCCAAATTGTAAAGTAATTATTTAATTTAATATTATAATGTAAAAAACTGTAGAAATAATTTTTTATATATGTCTCAATAAATATATTCTCTTAAAAACTGCTGCAGTGTAAAACATGCTATTTTTTGAGTACCGCAGGATTTAGACTAAACGGATCAATGAATTGTACCAAACCAAGGCTTGTTCTGTTCATTAGACATCGCTCTACGGAGTGAGTGTGGGATTTTGTAAAATACTGAAATCGTATAAAGTTATAGCTTATTAAAGCCCAAATTTTTGTATTTTCTTATATTTTATTGAAATTTTTAACTTGACGAGTAGCTGCTTCTTCGAGCCACGATCCTTTGTACGAATTACGCGTTCTATTTTGAATTGCTCAGCAGCGTCCGACATGCGTTTTGTGCCAACGTGAGCGAGCTCCTCGAGATGGAAAAGCCGTCAATCTCCTCGCCGTTCAAACCTTCCAGGATAAACGTTGGTAACTGCTGTCTGTTGGATATGCGCTTAATCTTGGAAACTTTCTCGCTAAAGTTTTTTTCGTATCCCTTCTCGAAAGTATTTTTCGTGCGACTAATCAGTACGTAAGATTCTGGCTTGTATTTATTGATTACACCTGACGCCATCTTTTCGCGATTCTTGTGTCGATTGCAGACGAGCTCTTTTCGCTAAATTTTCGCGCGCTTTCGCAGCATTGTAGATGCTCACGTCACAGGGGCGCATCTTTGTACCGCTGTGTTGCGTATGATTGTAAGACTTGATGATTTTCGGCACCACGTCGATGTAACGTTGCGTGTTATTGTGAGAAAAGTATCGCCACATTCGTTTGCGTACAGTACGGCTCAGTCTTTCCACCACAGCCGCTTTGATATCGGGGTTTCGAGCTGTACAGAATTTGATGTCGCGTTTTTTCAAAAATTCCTGAAACGTCGAGCCTACAAACTCCTTAACCTTGTCGGATTGTAAGAGTATCGGGACGTAACCGTCGCTGCGTTCGAGTATTCGTCCGAAGGCTGCGGTGACGTTGGCTGTAGTTTTATCGCGTAGAGGCTCCAGCCACGGGTGTTTAGTCAATACATCCACCACTACGAGTAGGTAACAGTATCCGTCGTTGTGCTCTTTGATCGTGGTTAATTGAAGCAAATCGCACTCCCATACGTCGTCAATGTTGCTCACGTTGTAACTTAATCGCGGAAATTTACGCTTAACGGGTCTGTGAAGAGTATAGGCGTCTTGATTACTAAGCCACTCGTATATACGGGCGCGCTTTTTGAGCGTAACTCTTGGACACGCTGTCGAGTATAATTTCTTCAGTCATTGGTGCCGATGTGGCCTCTATTTCGTCGACGTCGCGCTCGTAATCGTGTTCAGCGTAACGTTCGGAATCTTTGAAAAACAGATATCGCCGCAGTTCTTGTAAATAGATTTGACATTTTTCACGCTCATCTGTAAATTTATTCGAATGTAAAGTTGTGTGCATCTCGGAATCGAGTCTCGAGAGATTGTCGCCGCACGTTTGAACAAAGTTTTCACACGACTCGTTTACTACTGGTGGTGGTGCTGCTGCTGCTGACTGAACGTTTTGCATGCGCGAAACATATCTTCAAACACATCATTTTAGTCTTCCGCTGCTGCTGACTTTGAATTAAATAACTTCGTGACAAGAGCCCCGATAATAGGTGCGAGTAGAAGTGGCAAAAAGGCACCAACGTGCTGTACGAGAACTCGTTTCTTTTTCTGCCAATCGCTGACAGATTTCTTATTATTGCAAATCGTCAATTTTCTCAGCACGTTTTTGTGCTTTTTAAGTCGTCATTTATGCGAGTCTTTGATTTTGATTACACCTTGCAAGATATTCAAAGCGCACTCGCATATGCAACGCACGAGTCTCTTGTCGGCTGTGCGTAAAAGAGCCGTACGTTTTTGGCCGTCCGTGTGACAAAGAGCGTTCAGTACAGCTACTCGTTTTCTGTTGAAATGCTTGGTGTTGAGCGCAGCCACGGGTATACAACAGCCAGCCTGTTTCTTCTTCGATATTGTTGGCGCCATACATAGCTTCTCGCCTACTGTCTATGCCGAGAGCTCTGCACACCTATTTTGTATTTTCACTTTTTACCGAATTTCGGCATGTAGCCGTACTGAATATGGTCGTTTGGGAATATACACGTGCGAACCCTATACTCGTCCACGGCCGCTTGAGTTAGATCGAGAAAAAGATACGAGTGAGGTCCGCGCGTAGCGTCTATGTAAGCCTCCTGCAGAAACCTCAGATTAAGTATATCGTTCGATGATTCTCGCATCAAGTGGTCGAGAATCAGTAATTTTTTCTTTCCCGTATCCACGGAGTAATCGATTCGCTGCGTTAGTCCCTCTCGAAACTCGATAGGTACAGCAGCACTCCCGCCAACTTTGAATTCACTGCGGTACGTCTCTTGCCACTCGGTATATTAGAGCAGAACCCTGTCGAAGCGAGCATCGCACATCTCCGGCAGATGCTCGAGAAAGTTTTTCAGAAACCTGCTTTTTCCACCTCCTGTCGGTCCTGCTATGCACACCGTAAACAGATGCTTCCAACGCGTTTCCATCTTTTCGACTAAAGCGCTCTCTTCCCGAAAAGCTCACTTACACGTCTGCCAAACGCAGTCGAGGACAGAATACCGTCCGCACGCAAAATATGCGTCCGCGCAGACTAGCAGCGCGGGACATCCTCAATTCCATAGTCCGCGTGTAACTACAGTAACAGAACAGGCTCTCGAGCCGAAGGCAAGTTCTCGCGAATAAATAATTATTTTTAAGACTCGCGCAGCCCGTCCTACTATCTAGTACGGTCTTTACAGCAGCATAGAAGAAAGAGGATGCTCTCCATATTATAGTGGAGCACGCCAAATAAGGAGATATGCGACGTGCAAGCCCCGTCATTGGTCGAACGGTCCTCTCATAGTTACTCCTATACGCCAAAGTGGAACCGCGAGGAGACTAGAAGAACTAGAAGAAAGAGATAAGCAACCTCCATATAAAGAAATATGCAGTTTTCGAGGCTTCTGATTGGCCGTCTCTCCGCTCTCACATACACACCAGTCACAGGAATGCAAAGGTGGTGGCATGGAGGATTTTGGGTATAAAAGGCCCAGAGCACTAGGCCCGAGGAAACAGTATTTCTTAAAAATTAGAGCAACGCGGAAGTTCTGCCCGAATCCGGACCGGTACGTCGCGTCGGGCTTTTACTTTTACTTTTACGTGTAACTTCTGTCAGGACTTAGATTATTTTCGGTTATTCAAAACCTTAGAATATTTTCGACGGTTCAAAAATTTTAAATATTTTCATCAAAAGATAACAGTAGCAAGGAGCTTCTTCAGTCGCCGAGGCTCGTGCAAGTCGAAAGCACGAGCTCAAAGAGAAAATTTTTTTTGTCTCTTGGGAGACGCCACTCGAACACCCAGCTCAGAAGTCGCTCAAAACAAGTGAGCGGCAGCCCAACACCAGGCAACCGCCGGCGAGCGTTGACAACTCCTCAAAGCCAATCTCGGTCAACAAAGCCCACCTGGGCCAACGCCTCCACTCCAGCCTGCACGCGCAGCACAGTGTCGATGCGGACCAGCCGTCGACACGCGCGACTGCAAAACGTCCAGCCCAGCCAGCAGCCAGCCGGTCCTGCAGCGGTCACCATCAGTCATCAGCTACAGGAGTACCATGCGCTCGAAAGCTTTTCCTTGTATGCAGGATGCATTGCATTATCCTTCCGGCAATTGCGATTCTTATTTTCACGCATGCGTAGACTATATTTCCTACAGAAACTATGGAAATATTTGTAAAACAGTTATATTGTGCGTATTGTATGATTAATTTTCCAAGCTCCTTATATATACCAAATTGGATCATTCTACGAGTCTAGCTCGTGTACATAAGGGGCTTACTTCGAGAAGGGGCCACTGTTGCCTTCTTTCCGCCGGAAAGAAGTTAAATAGAACTTGACTTTCTATAGATTCGACGATCGAGCGCTCTCCAATAAGACATATAACTTTGATAGAATTTATACAAGCGGCTTCCGGCATGCTCGAGATATTAATTTGAAAATTCAATAATGCCACCGCCCGATCGATGCCGTCTCGAAATTGCGCGTTGCTCCTCTTCGACTGCCCAGTTCGCACTTTGCTCGCCTCGCAGAGACAATGCATTTGGCCGACAGCCAGAAAGGCTAGCACTGACCTTTTCGGCGCGAGTTGTGAGAAAGGCGGCGAAGGTACCGGGGTTGGAGCAGAGGCAGTGCAGCACGCTGTCCTTGAGCAAACCCTCCTCGGCGAGGCTGCAGCTGTCGAGGTTCCAGTCGCCGTCGGGACCCAGTACGCCGCACGAGGCGTTCCAGGCCTTCGAGTGGTTCCGCGCGCCGGCGAACTCGGGGGGAACGAAGCCGGGAACGAAGCGGCCGCGAGCGTAGAGGCCCCCGAATCAAACGTAGCAGACCCTAGTAACACCGACGCGAACGCAGAACTTGCAGGAGCGCAGCCGCGAATCGGGAAAATGCAGTAAGAGTAGTAGAGGTAGCGGGAGTACAAGAAAAATTCGGTCGGCTAAATTTAAGAACTAACATTTGCGATAAGATGGAGGTCCCACTCGCGGCGAAGGAACGGCTCGCAATCAACGAAAAATGCGTGTCCGGCGTATCAAGTTGCTTCGAAATAAAAAACATCGCGCTTGGCAATGGTCTAAGCCAAGTCCTGCCGAAAACCGGGATAGACGATAGGCCTTGGGCAGGTAGATCTCAGAACAGCATCGGCCCTGGGCAGAGAAGCTACGGCGGTAACGCGCAAAATACAGTTCACAAAAAAATCGCACCTATCGTAATTCCCGCAGCTCAGCGACCTGTGTGCAAGATCGAACTGTCCCAGGAAGAACTTGAATTAATATTGAGAATGCGCGAAGACCGGCTCAAAGAAAGTCGTACAAATCAGAAGCCAATCATAGACCAATTTTCCAGTGATGAAAGCGAGAGCGAGCACCGGAGCGTGCACAAGGCGGTAGTACATAAAACTCAACGCGAAAATAAAACCACCAGACCTCGTCACCCCAGAAGCAGAGACACCGAGCGTCTCAGTACTGTAATCAAACAGGTGACCAACCCGTTTGGCGAGGGCGACTCCGGGAAACTGCGCGGCGTCATCACTACGGCGAAAATTATGTTCGACGAGTCGAACCGAAAACGAAAGAGCAGGAAGAACCAGTGCATTAAATAGATACTCATCGAGAAACGATGATAGCCGAGACCGCGGCAGAGCCTACCCGTCGGACAGCGATTCAGACGAAGATCCGCACGATCGCAAACGCCCGCAGAGGCACGCATCGGACCGCTATCGCGAGCCATCGCATCGAGGACCGAACCGCCGAAATCACCGAAATTTTGCCGGGTTCTGGCCATCAGGCAACGATCCAGAGGATAATCCAAGCGATCCTAGCGACGACAGTGTCGTAGCGATCAGTAATCATTAGAATTTGAGGGAAAGTAGAGCGCGCGACGCATAATGTACGGCGACATTGAAGCCACTATTCCAGCAATGCTCGCCCTGACTGCCCCAGCGCAAGTACGTAGGACCGTGGCAGAAGCCAAACCGCCGGACAATCAGGCAGTCGAGGCGGACGCGAATAACCAGCAAAGTAAATATTGCAATTACTACGATATGAAAAATCACGCACTCAAACTCACTCCTAATAAAACACGTGCAAAAAAAAAAACATAATAACGAACCCGAACAGAAAGAACTTCGATAACAACTCAAACAATAACGGGCACCGGCAATAATTCAAATAATAATGGAGCGAACAATAACAATAAGAACACGAATGGAGGACAACGCAGCTTCAGTAAAAATAATCGTTATAACAAAAATAACCACAGAAATAACAACAATAACAACGACAATAATAACAGTAATAACAATAACGATAATTCAAAGAATCACGGCGCGAACGGTAACGCGAACGGCGCAGGAGACTGCAATTCCCAGAATTTAAACTAGATGGGCGCTTGCCGCGTTCCGCAAGCGTCGGGCGTCGATACATAGAGCCGGAATTTAAGCAAAAAACCGAGTCATCAATTATAAGATTCCTGACTGCTGGCCGGCAACCCCCAATTGTAAATATAGAATGCCCTCAATTAATAAACAGGTAAATTTTACGCAGATTCGGGAGCAGACATATCTATAATTAAAATCGGGCAATTAGCACCCGGTTATCCTATTGACACGCACAGAATAATAAGAGTGCAGGGAGTAACCCCCGGCACAGCGCACACGCTCGAGCAAGCGGTGATACAATTGTAGGGCCTCGAATGCGATGTCCAAGTCGTACCAAACGATTTCCCGATAGAAAACGCGGACATAATCGGCTGGGACACGATCGACAGGCACAAAGGTTGCGTCGATGAGGCAAACAAATGCCTGAAATTCGGCGACGTATCGGTGCCATTCGAGACTGCCACGAGTAAAAATGGTAATTAGCGCGCGTGTGCAAGATAGTAGCGTGAAAATAGGATGGGTCCCACTGATGGACCTCCACCCTAACTTGTTCTTCGGAAATTTCATCGCGGAAAATAGAAATGGGCGCATATCCGCGGAATGCATAAACATTGGGGAGACGGAAGTATCGGTTGCCAGCCCGATAGTGGATTTGCAAGAATGCGAAACAATCGCGGCATATCCACTATATCAAGCCGATGGGGACGGCTCACCTGACCGGGTTGCAGAATTTTCGGCAAGTCTAAGACGCATGTTCAACGCGAATAAACTAGAAGAAAAATATAGAGAAGTCAACACGTTAAACGAAAAAATGCTCGCAAACAATAAGGCCAGGCTCGAACGAGTCGAAAAGATTTGTCCGATTTGGAGGGTTGGCACCCGCCAACTATATAACGGCGATGGACCTAAAACAAGGCTATCACCAGGTAAAAATGCATCCCGAGTCCGCACATTTAACCGCATTCTACGCGCCGGACGGGAGACACGGGAATCAATTATTACAGTTGAATAGAATGGCTATGGGTCTGAAGAAAGCCACCATAACATTCACACGTGCTATGTCTCTGCCAATGGCTGGACTCCAAGGAGACGAGGTCGAGATATACCTAGATGATCTCATGGTATTCAGCGAGACTCTCGACGAACACAGAGTACGTCTCCGCCGGGTACTGAAAAGATTACTAGACGCCAACATGACGGTGGAGCCGAGGAAGTACCAGTTTCTAAAAAGAGAGGCGCATGTACTCGGCCACATCGTAGGTGGAGCCTTTATTAAAACCGATCCCCAGAAAATAATGGCAATGGTGGAATACGCGGTACCTACTAACCCCAAAAAGCTCAACAGCAAGCCGCGTTTGACGAATTAAAAATGTTAATGTGCAAAGAACCGGTCCTAAAAATGCCAGATCTTGAGCAACCCTTCATCGTAACAACCGACGCGAGCGACTTTGCCCTAGGCGCCATCCTAAGCCAGGGAAAGCTGGGAAAAGACCAACCATGCGCATACGCATCTCGCTGTCTTAAGGGCAGTGAATTAAAATACCCTACTTACGATAAAGAGTTACTCGCGATCGTGTTTGCCAAAGAGCAATTTCGGCATTACTTATACGGCCGAAAATTCACGATAGTCACGGACCACGAGGCACTTAAACACTTCCACACATCAAAAAAACCAGGCCTACGATTCAATCGTTTAAAAGCGGCTTTTGTCGGATACGATTTCGACATAATATACCGCCCGGGCAACAAAAACGCGAATGCCGACGCGCTTTCACGTAACCCAATGCTCAAACGGGTGAAACAAATCCCGAATTACTACGTCTAGAATTACACCAATTGGCAGAAAAGCAAATCGAAGCGGATCCGGACGAGGAAGCCGGCGTACCGCCGGATAGAATTTTCCGCGCATGAGCGATTAAACAGCTAGGCGTGAATAAAAATCAAAAAGCGAAACAAGCGATGTCGGACTCCGACGAGTCAAGGAAAAAGAGCGAAATAAAGAAAAAATATAACGACGCCGCGCTGATTTACAAAGCCGGAGAAACGTTAGCCGTAAGAAACGAATTTGAATATTTTTATTTATGCCGCGCGCTTCATGATATTTACCGCGGCGACGATTTGATCAAAATTCAATGGTTTACCGAAATTGAAAACTGTAAATTCACATACGCGTTGGATTATCATGATTCCACAAAATTCGGATGCATTTTAACTAATACTTCGTTAAAGAAAGCTGGTAAAAATAGATACACGTTGTCGAAAACCGAGCGCGAGCGCATAAGAAAGATACTCGCAGAATCAATCAAATTCAGGGCGTCGCCGCGAATCGTGCAATCATCAACGGCCGCAATGGACATCAGAAGAGCGTCAGACTCCGATGCGACTATGACTACAGTGCAATCGGTCGATTCAAACAGCTCGAGCTGCGGAGCAATTCTACCCCCTGGGGCGCGCTAGAAATAGAGCCACTCCAATCATTTAAATTCCCCGCTGAACCCGTGATCGTTGACGAGCCATCAATACGGATCAAGAGACAAGCTCGCCCGAATCCCCTCGACGCATGCACGCGGGAAACCCGGACCAACGCGAGACGAGCGTAACGTGCACGCCCAGTCAACGCTAATAAAGTCACGGCGCCGCGCAACGAACACGCGCCGCGTCCACACGGCACTCCAGTCAAAACCCGTTCTCCAGAAATATGGCGATATGCAACGGTAAATTCCAAAAGTAACTCGTCATGAATATCGAAGAAAAGAAGATCAAGGGACGGGATGCAAATTAATATATACGAGGCAGAAACATCCATAGCGTCTGAAATAGCAAAAGCAAACGACAGCGCGGTAATTGAGACGCCGGAAATCTCGAACGACAACGCGCGAGCGTCGAATGCTTTAGAAAAAAGCGAAACGCCGCGCGCGCGAAAAATGATCGTAGCTGCCGGAATGGAAGATCAGATTTCGAGAAACGGAGATCCACAGACGCGAGAGAAGACACCCGAACCAGGAAGCGGAACGAAGGCGCTTGCGCATCAGAGCGCTGATGAGTCAGAGTTCGGAGACATCGGCCCATTCGAAGACTTCGCGGGCATACCACGAAATTACGATCGTAAAACCGATCCATCCGCCGAAAACTCGTCGATTAGCTCGGGAAACGTGCTTATGCGTAAATACATACGGAAAAAGCGTTGCGCCGAACCGTACGTAGAGCTGGTACGTTCGGATGATATACCAAGCCCGCCGCCAGGGAACTACCTGTTCTTTTCGCTGATCAAAGCAGCGAAGCTTAATATCTCGGCAATAGACCTAAGGAAACATTTGCTTAAATCACCTGCAATAAGTTCCTGTGTTGAACCTTCCGAAACTGCGTGGATACTTAAATCCAAAAATGAATACGGCACTGTCGATTGCGCCTACCTGTTCGCGCAAGAATTTAATTTTAATATATGTATAATGAAGCAAAAGAATTTTTACACCTTAATTTGACGGGTCAGCATTTCCCGCCGTACATCCGCGTAAACGTTCCGCCGCCAACCACGAAGCCCACGAAGCGACAGCGCGATCCATTGCCCACTAGTGACAGCAGCCATTCGAGCACAAAGTCGCTAGTATTCGGAAAGAAAAAACCGAAAAAACGGAAACAGCGCTTTAAACCGGATTCATCGAAACAAGAGGTCCGCAAGGGACGCGACAGGAGAGGCGCCGAATCGGCCATGAGCGTTGGGAGCAACATTGTAATCGCGACATGCACGAGCCCAGACCCAGACCCTTGCCCAGCCAACTCAAGCTGCGAACGAATCTCCAAACATAAGCAACGTGTCGCTAGTCCTCAACCCAGACACATCTATCGCCTCACCACCGAGAACTAGAATTTCGAGCTTCGATAATTCCGGAAAATCATGCGCAGACGCCCCTCCGCACAACCAAAGCCACCAAAATCTTCCAGAAAGCCCGCCACAGATAAACTCGGGGGACAACTGCGAGGACGCGCCTATACTTGCAAGCCCGAACTTGAGAGCAAGCAGGTCCGCGGCGAAGCGTATTAGAGACGCGGGCAATAGCATCGGCACAAGCGATGACGAAAAAACAGCCGCCGCTGTAACCGCAGCGTTATCGCACGAAAAGATGAAACGGTACGTCGTGGCCGGGGCCAGGCCTCCACGCGAGAAACCACCTTAGGCTATTCCCGAGAGCCAAGAACCCCAGCCCTTCGTTTACTTGCAATCCTTGAGCGAGCACCCCTTCTGGTATAAAGAAAATTTAGTTTACCTAATCTCATCCGACAATTATTTATCGACGGAAGTACAGGAGGCGCTCGTCGAACGAGGCTATGTTAACCCGGAAGACTTAGAAAACAAAAAGTTCGGAATCGGCGAGATAAACGCGATCGAGTGCAAAGGATTTAGCGTAATCGGGGTCAAAGCGCACTTCGACGATCGTCCCCTACGCGTAGATCTGATAAAATGCTTGCGAAACTTAAAGAACGTCATGATAGCTAGGGGCTTGAACAGCGTAGCATTAATCCGAGACCTCGAGATGCTGACACCGGTCGAATGGACAAAATTAATAGAATTATTTGACGACACATTCATGAACAAGCGTGTTGCCGCGATACTTTACAAAAATAACCTGCCGGTACCCCCGGTTAATGAGCGCTTTAAATTAATACAAGAATACCATATAGCGGCGATGGGTGGACACCGTGGAATGACGAAGCAAGATCGCGAACGATTTTTACTGGCGCAATATGCACCCAGACATTAAGCAATTCGTCGCTCGATGCGCCACCTGTCAAAGCAATAAGCTTGTCCGCGTAAAAATTCGCTTGCCAATGCTGATCAGCAACACGCCATCGACCTCATTCAGGCAGATAGCGTTAGATTTTTATGGGCCCTTGGAGAATTCGAGGCGCGGAAATAAGTACATCTTATCTATCCAAGACATGTTGACAAAGTACATAATTTTAATCCCTACAAAGCATGCAAGCGCCGACGAAGTGGCGCGAGCCCTAACCGAAAAAGTCATTTGCGTATTCGGGCCACCAGCCGCTATCGTTACGGACCAGGGCTCACACTTCCAGAATCGGGTACTGGAAAAGCTCGCGAAAATTTTTCAAATAAAAAAGTTCTGCACCACAGTTTACCACCCGTAATCGAATGGGTCAATAGAGCGCATGCATCACACGCTCACGGAGTACTTACGCAAATACGTGAAAGACACTATGCGATGGGACGAGTGGACAGCGATTTGACAACATGCATACAACTGCACGGAACACGAGAGTACCCGTTACTCGCCTCACGAGTTGCTTTTTGGTACAAAGCTTCGCACTCCGTCCAGCTTCACGCCAAGCATCGACGACATTACGTACAACCAATACATAGACGAAATGACAATTAATTTAACGGAGCTACAGACGACCGCGGCCATGAATCTGGTCTAGTTGAAATACCGGTCGAAATACTACTACGATCGGAAACTTAACACTAAACACTTCCGGGAGGGCGAAACCGTCTTCCTACTAAAAGAACCCAAAAAGGGAAAGCTTGACGCGATCGAGTACCTCGGTCCGTTCGAAATCACCGGCATTAACAGAAAAACGTACAACGTGACAATACGCAATGACGACATTACCAATACCGTACACATAAACAAATTAAATCGGCCGAGTGAACTAGCCAGGCTGATTAACGCGTCGAAAGAAGAATCGGAGTAGGACTTTTTTTTCTGTTTTTTTTCGCGGCACGTGCCGCTCAAAAACAAAACGTAACATGTATAACCCAGTGAGATTGGTCTCCGGCGTCTTGTTACAAGCACCAGCGGGCTACTGGCAATAATCACTAACGCCAACTAATATTTTAGGGCCAGGAGAACCTCAACGCGATCCCTGACCCCGGATCGGCCCCATTCATTCGCCTATTGCAAGAGAACGTAGGCCTAATCACCGAGAAAATTTCACCGCTCACCACGTCAAGCACAGACTGGAAAATAATCCAGAAAGTGGACCGACGGCCGTACTTCAAAGCGAGCGAAATGCTAGAGAAGCATACTGCATTGGTGGCGCACGCATGCGGCGCGCACTGCGAAATCGGGGAGCTGCAGCAAGCGGTTAAAGAAGCCGTACGCCAGGTGGGAAGGGTGCTAGATTTGTTGCTCGTACATAACATCGGGGATGAACCACGCCGCGCACGAAGACCGCTACTCTCATTTATCGGGACAATACACAAATTCCTGTTTGGCACACTAACAGAAGCCGATGAAACCGAAATTCAAGACGCCGTAAGAGCCATAGCAAATGACACCAAAACCACTGCCGCACTGTTAGCAAACCAAACAGAAATAATCGATCGCACCTTATCCGACCTGGATACAAAGTTAATAAGGCTAGAAGCCACGACAGCTATTCTAATAAACAAGTCAATCGCATCCGACAACGAAATAGCGATACGCAGTGCTGTACCAACTGTAAAGGACAACCTGCTGCAGTTCATAATGGACACGGAAGTCCTGACAGACGCAATCCTCTTCGCGACACAGGGCATGGTGGTTATGCCACCAGAAACACTATTGCAAGCCGCAAGAACAGTATCCAACACTGTAGCAAATGCGAAATTCCCCTAGCCAGGCGGCAACTTCTCCGCCATACCAATCCTCAAAATATCCAAGGTAACGGCCCTTCTGGCCAACAGCCACCTGGTGTACCAGCTAGCCATCCCGCTCTTGGATATCCAAAAATTCAATTTATTTAAAGCCTCGCCGCTGTCATCTGTGCAGCATGCGCTAAATATTTCGAATATCGCGGCCTATATTTGGCCCGTATTCCATTTTTTGCAGTAAGTGAATCTAACAGATCGTACATGCCGATACCCCCAGAAAGAATCCATAAGCTACGCAAGCTCGGTGACCTATTGATTGTAGTTAACCCTGAACCAATCAGAGAAATTCGAAGTAACGTCGCATACGAAATCAAAATCGCGTCAGGGCACGCGCTGGAAAAGGCCGAACACTGCGATATTCGAATAAAACAGCTACGCGACACGGTGTGGCTCAGACTCCATAAAACAAATGTCTGAATTTTTTCCGTCAGCAACGCAGAGAACATTTACATACAGTGCCAGCGAGCCGAACAAATAACGTCTGAAATAAGTGGCACAGGGGTACTCGAGTTACGTCCAGGGTGCTCAGCGCACACCGCGAACGCGCACTTGGCCGCCTCGCGTTCGCTAACATCTTACGCAAACGCATCGGTTTTTGATACAGTTGTATTCTACGTCCCCGCAATGCTGACCGAAAGAGGTAGTATCGAAGGCAAAACAATCGAACTGCAACAAGCAATAGTGATCGAAGCCAAAAATCGAGCAGAAAATTCGCATGGCGTAAAATTCGAAACTTTGGAAACCGGCACGGCTCTTCGCTATATAACGACAAATGCGCGTGAAATCGCGGACCGCAAAGTAAAGGCATTCGAGCTAAAGAATTTGTCAAGCTTCACGTCAAAATTGAGCTACTCAAGTTGGACGGCTATAATAATAATAATTGTAATCATAAGCGGCGATTGGATTATCAAAAAGCGTTGCGCCGGTCAGTCGATGCGCAAACTAATTAAGCAGCAGGAAAAACAGCTAGAGCTGCAAACATTGAGGGAGATGAACCGGGCTAGGAGTCGTGATTAAAACTGCCATCTACGCATCGTTCACAAATAATTTCTTTTTCTCTCTGTACACCATTCACCAGCATGAGAATCGTCCTGTCCGCAGTTGGATACTTCTCCGTTCGTAGAAGTACGAAGACTTGAAGCCGTATAAATGGAACTAAGTTAGGCGCAGTGAAACAATAATTGCTTCAATATATTATGCGTTAAAAAAAAAAGCCAAATTGCGACTAATACTAAAACGACACTAGCCGCGCAGAAGCTTAAAAAGCTCTGTACCATAATAATAACACAGCCCCACAATAAAAAAAAATTGTCCCAAAAACTTGACCACGGTACTTAAACAATCAGATCTTTCTCAAGGTCAATTGAAGGTCAAATTATCGAAATACATGAAAAATACACTAAAACCATGGTATCTTGGGATTTTTTCGGGCGCTGAATCCGAATCCGGGCTTATTACTACCCTATCAGGTCATGGTCAAGGTCAGTTGAAGGTCAAATCATAAAGATTCATAAAAAGTAAAATCAAACCATGACATTTAGGGGTTTTTGGGGTCGCTGAATCCGAATCCAGGGTCATTATAGTCCCATAAGGTTATATTTATGGTCAGTTCAAGGTTAGTTCAAGGTCATGGACGTAAAGAGAGTGAAAAAAATGGTTATAAACTGAAACAATCCAAAGGTAATGTAAACCATAAAGCCAAGAACAATATATATGCAAGTACAATCGTATCCTTTAAAACTATATCATAGTTTGCTGCTCCTTCATTTACTTTAAATTTGTTAGAAGTATATGCAATTCAATAAAATACCCGTAAAAATATTAAGCCCATTACTCTTTTTTATGGTAACGTAACTATTTTATTGGCAAATTATCTACGAAGTGGATTACGCTTCCGCTTCTTCGATGTTGATGGTAGATCTCTTTTTAACGACCAACAGTAATTTGCTAACATATTTACGTACCATCTTCCTTGGTACCTGCGCTCCATTTCCTTGATATCTTGGTGAAATCTCTCTCCCTGCTCTTCGCTGTAATCACCTAGGTTTTCTGGAAACTCATCAACATGCGAATATAAAAAGTGTAATTTTAGATTCATTAGGCAGTCTTCATTATCGGGTGTCTCTCTCAGTGTAAGTCCCAAGACGATTGATGTTGACTATCTTGGGTATGTGTTAAGGTCTTATTTCCCAAAAGGTTTCCGAAATCATGTTACAGTAATCTTCATCTCACTTGTATCACTTGTATTTCCTACTTGATACGAACGGATATGAATATGCTGTTTGTTTGGTCCCAGGGTACCGCCACGTGGTGACGGTGGGAAACGACCGATTCTTTTTTTCGGTCGGCTAAACCCCTGGGTGAAGGCTTTAGAGCCGTCATGGCAGACAAACAGCAAAAAATTACGATGCAGGGATTCGGAACCCCAGTATCGGCGGCTGGTCAGGGTGAGCAAGCGGGCCCGCAGGCGTCGTCATCGAGCGACCGCAGCTCTTTGTTAGTGGGAAACTTGGCTTTCGAAGAGTATAATACTACAAGAATTTATCACTTGAGGTCTGGTGAGCAAGAATGCCTTATAGCAAAACGGGATAGTTTTTGTTACATTTGTGGCAAGTATGAGACCCCAAAAAATAGAAGAAAAATCAATCAAAATATTAAAGAGCAGTACAAGAACATGTTTGACTTAGACATGAAAATTGACGAATTTGATTGGGTTCCTAAAATCATATGCGGAATATGTAGGAAAATGCTACAGAAAGGCAAAAATGGTAAAACTGAAGTAAAAATGAAAGTGCCTGCGATATGGAAGGAACCTTTAAGGAAAGAAGACTGTTATTTTTGTAATACGAATTTGCATGGAGTTAATAGTAAAATCAAGTCGCACATTAATTACGCTAACGTTGAAAGTGTCACGAAACCTATATATGAATCGTCAATTGATAAAAGAGAAGATCCACCGGGTACGTACGTAAGTGGAAGTATGGATCTTGAGGAAAATTTAGGAAGACATGATAAAGATGAAATGATAGAAGAAGAAATGGAGGAAGGAGATGTTATTGCGGAAGAAGAAAAATCGCCTCATGAAGACAATGACGTTGCTAGTACAAGTGATACAAGTGACGAGGAATACATCCCCTATAATGCTAAGAAGGAGAAAGGTTCACTTACTCACTACACAAGAAAAAGTGAATGATCTCATACGCGATTTGAGCCTACCAAAGGATGGGGCGGAGTACTTGGCTTCATGGCTAAAAGAAAATACTAATGAAACTGGAAAAATTCAAATTTCTTACTACCGAGACAGAGATAAGAAATATCGTGAAAGATGAAGAATTTCCCTTAGTTTACTGCAAAGATATAGTTGGGTTGATGAATTGCTTTAAACATGGATGTTACAACCCCAACGAGTGGAGATTGTTCATCGATTCGTCGACGAGAAGTTTAAAAGCCGTTCTGTTACACAATACAAATGTTTATGCAGCCATTCCCATAGGATATTTGGTAATACTGAATGAAGAGTACTGTAACATGAAAGTAATATTAGACCGAATAAAATACAATGATCATAAATGGCAAATATGTGGGGATCTTAAAATCATAACAATACTTCTGGGGCAACAATCGGGATTCACAAAATATCTTTGCTATTTATGTGAATGGGATAGTAGGGATAGAAAGAATCATTACATAAAGAGTGTCTGGCCCCTTAGAAAAAAGTTCAAACCGGGTTCTAAGAATATAAAAGAAAAGCCACTTGTTGATCCATCAAAAATGCTTATACCACCTCTGCACATTAAATTGGGACTTATGAAACAATGGGTAAAATCTTTAGACAAAGATGGTAGCTGCTTTAAGTATCTGCGAAATCAGTTTCCCAAATTAAGTGATGCTAAAGTAAATGAAGGAATTTTCGATGGCCCTCAGATTCGTAAGATGATAAATGATGAAATTTTTGTTATGAAAATGAAGCATACAGAGAGAGAAGCATGGTTATGTTTAGAGGACGTAATTACAAATTTTCTTGGAAATCATAAGAGCCCAAATTACGAACAAATAGTTTTAAATTTAGTAAATAGTTACAAAAATCAAGACTTCCTAATAAATCTAAAATTACACTTTTTATATTCGCATGTTGATGAGTTTCCAGAAAACCTAGGTGATTACAGCGAAGAGCAGGGAGAGAGATTTCACCAAGATATCAAGGAAATGGAGCGCAGGTACCAAGGAAGATGGGACGTAAATATGTTAGCAAATTACTGTTGGTCGTTAAAAAGAGATCTACCATCAACATCGGAGAAGCGGAAGCGTAATCCACTTCGTAGATAATTTGCCAATAAAATAGTTACGTTACCATAAAAAAGAGTAATGGGCTTAATATTTTTACGGGTATTTTATTGAATTGCATATACTTCTAACAAATTTAAAGTAAATGAAGGAGCAGCAAACTATGATATAGTTTTAAAGGATACGATTGTACTTGCATATATATTGTTCTTGGCTTTATGGTTTACATTACCTTTGGATTGTTTCAGTTTATAACCATTTTTTTCACTCTCTTTACGTCCATGACCTTGAACTAACCTTGAACTGACCATAAATATAACCTTATGGGACTATAATGACCCTGGATTCGGATTCAGCGACCCCAAAAACCCATAAATGTCATGGTTTGATTTTACTTTTTATGAATCTTTATGATTTGACCTTCAACTGACCTTGACCATGACCTGATAGGGTAGTAATAAGCCCGGATTCGGATTCAGCGCCCGAAAAAATCCCAAGATACCATGGTTTTAGTGTATTTTTCATGTATTTCGATAATTTGACCTTCAATTGACCTTGAGAAAGATCTGATTGTTTAATCTGACCCCGGATTCGGATTCAGCGACCCCAAAAACCCCAAGATACCATGGTTTAGTCTTTTCTTAATGTATTTTGATAATTTGACCCCTATTTGACCTTGAATTAAGATCTGATGGGGTTAAAATGACCCTGGATTCGGATTCAGCGATCCCAAAAACATATAAGTACCGTGGTCAAGTTTTTGGGACTTACAATTTCTTTTTATTGTGGGGCTATGTAATGAATGTTTCTTTTTCAGGAATTAGAAAATTATTCATAAAATATCATTTACCTCATAAAATAATCAGCGGAATTATTATTCAGTCTACCGCACATCTTGTATTAAGGAATAGAATTATGTACTGTCACGTACGCACACTAGCGTACGTTCGGCTTGGTAACAGCCAAGGTGCATCGCGAGCTCGGATAAACCGAGCGGATGCTACCTGATGCCCTTCTTATCATCGATGACGAGTCGTCGCGAGGCTAATTGTCCGAGAGCGGGCGACTCGCGAGTTAGTTCCGCGGGAGCAGCGACCCAAGACACTCACCTCTCTCTTCCTATACGAATAAACAAGAGTACACCTCAAGCCGGACTTATTCTTTCTCCTAATAAACCCGACTGCACCTTTCTCCACGTCTTTGGGCTTGACCCTTTTACGGTACAACGGAAAACCCCGACCCGCACCTCTCTCTCTCTCTCTCGCTCCCTCTCCGTAACAGTTGGCATCCCTTGTGTGGTTGTATTAAAGGAGCAGTTAGGAGTTTATTTTAAATTTTACATTTAACAAGAAGAATTCAAGTGTCAAAAAAAAAAAAAAAAAAAAGTTAACGACGAAGAATAGAATATAATAAAGCTAAGAGGAGAAACAAGCTTGACACGTACAACAAGATAAAGAGAGGACTGATTTCCATTAAAAATATTTTACACAAAGGCAAACAAAGGGAAGAAAGGAAGGGAGTAAAACCAATAAAATTTTACAATACCAAGAAGGAGAAACTCACTTAATTAATATCAAATAATTACAAAAAAAAAAATTCGAAATGAGATTGCCATACTCTCGCACTTCTCGTAGTAATACAGTAAGTACATTTTCATTAAATATCATACAATTATAAATCGACCCCGGCGGGATACACAATTATATATCCGGATTGCGCAGTGCACAAGACAAAATAATAATATTGCGATAAATTGATAAAAGTGCTTGTGATTGATCATAGTTATATTTTTAATTTATATATACTCTCTTACACTTCTTGAGATTATCATATTCGGATAACACACTATAATATTTTTAAACATAAAGACAATTAAAAATACGAAATGGCTTTATCGGGAATTTTCAATTTAAATAAAAACAATGATAAAACGTCGCAGTCCAGAAGCTCGGCACCGATTAGATACAACAATATTAATGATTTAGACGGCGCGGCAAATTTTTATAATAAACTAGACCCGTTAGTTCAAAAAATATTAACGCATTTAGATCCGATAGACGCGGCGGAATTTATCCAACGTACAGCTAGATTGCGACCTTCGTCGACAACCGGACCTTATCCGGATTACACGCAGTCAGAGCCGCAGAATAAAAATAATTTTTCATTAAATCTGCCGTCACACACACACATGCTGTTAAAAGCGAGCCGGTATTTACCACTACTGTTAGACAAAATCCGCAGCAGCATTGCCAGCCAACAACACATTACACGGGCGCTATTCCTAAACACTTCACCTGTAGCATACCACAATCACAAAATATAATGCAACCGTCTTTTATCCCGACATCAATTAATACACAGTCAGGACTACATCACAATCACACAGACTCCGCGTATAATACGCAAAATACATTAACATACCTACCACAATTAAGACAAGATAATTTAACAGCGAACGCATATTTACAACAAAATCGCACAAATTCTCTTTACCCTATGAATCATTCACATAATATTCAAGGGGCGAATCAATGACGTTGGGGCAAAATAATCATGAAAATTATAATAATCAAAATACAGTTCAAAAAGATAAGGAAGCAAATTCATACTCTTGTAATTACTGTGGATCAAAGGGCCATTTACTACCATAGACGTTTGCCGAATTAAAAATTATCAAGTTGGAGTAAATAATAATTACAATAATAATCGCAATGACAACGATGAATATTTCAATCGCAATAGTGATGCAAGAAATGCCGATGTGCCTCGCAACAATAATAACAATTATAACCTTATCAGCGCGAGACCGGATGACAGACGTCCAGGTAACAAGTGTCGAGCAGTCAGGAAAAAATCTCAGATATATTTAAACAATCATGCGAGCCAGAAATTCTTCAGTGGCATCTGGTAACGAAAAATACAAAACCCCACAGCGAGTCAGACGATACCAATAGGAGTGATAGTACTGACAATGTGAAAATATCACACCACTCTAAAAAGTCGATACACTCATCGAACTTAAGAAAATCATTTAATAAAAGCAATGCAGCGGCAAAAGAATTAAATACGAATACAATAAAGAGCAGCAAATCACATCATACGGTAAATATCAGATTAGCAACAGCAGGACGCTCTCCACCGCTTATATCGCTCGGTATCGATAACTTAGTAAAGAAAGAAGCAGGCTTTTACATAGACACAGGGGCAGAAATTTCAGTAATTAAAAGAAAATATGTTAACGATAATATTTCTACAATTTGCAAAGATACTATACTGGCAATAACAGGCGAATGTATAACTCTTGGAAGATTAAACATAAAAATAAATGATGATATTTTTTGCGACATTCATATTGTCCCCGATAGCTTCACCGTTGACTTTGCGGGTCTAATCGTTTGTGACATCATAAGAGAGTACAATGGAAAAATAGACATTTCACAAAAAACTCTGCAGTTGCAAGGAATCATATTCCCATTCAAGAGAGAAGAAACATTCACAATTCCCGCCAAATCACGCCAGATTATTTTTGTAAGAATAACTAATCAGGAAGTAGAAGTCGAATGGGTTCCTATACAAGATTTAGGACCGAATATTTTATTTGGTAACTTTATCGCAACGAACAAAAGTAACATATTGCTACAATACAAGCCACCGCCCCATAAAGATATCTGTACCGCACATTGAATTAATCGAATGTTCAGCTTCTAAGCAAAACGACGGCAATGTCGTCGATGAGGACGACTATATTGGCGACAATCATTACAACATATGCTCCTTATTTTACAATAAAAATGAACTTATCGACGTCGCTGTGAAAAATCTAATTTTAACAGAAAATCTGGATTTAAGAAAAGAAAAAGTAGATAAGAATATGTCTATCGTAGATATGAAAGGATACACAGTCTGGAAAGCCAGGCCTCCAAGAGAAAAACCACCTTGGAATAATCAGATCTATTTTTACCGCATCCATAGAGCGCGCCGTTAATATTTAAAAAGTACTCTTGATTTCTTCATAATTTTTTCATCGCGGCTATAGGATACGCGACAAACAGTAGAATATTACTCAATCCATTCATTAATTTTATTTACCGTGGCCATAGGGCGCGCGGCTAAAATTTTTATTTTTAGAAATAACTCACTGTTAATTTCAATAGTCACTTTACTACAGCGGCTGTAGGACGCTAGCTTTGTCAGTTATAATGATTATAATTTAATGTCAGCTCGCGTGTTATGTATTTCGATTAAATAAATAAATGAATTAATACGCATAAGCTATATTTATCGCGGCCATAGGGCGCGCGATATACGCACAACTCAATCGCGGCTACAAGCTTTTACTTTTAAATGTTTCAAATTTGGTATTCACTTAATTTTTTGTGTTTCGATTTCTTATATCCTAAAGTACAGTTTCAATCACAAGCTATATACTAATAGGCATAGCTTTGACGTGACTATTTATATTTTATTTGGAAATGCGCAATCCCCGGGGGTCCCGTTCTGTTTGTACTCTCTTTAATGACCTCTTTCCTTTTATATTGTTCGTTTCTTTAATACTCTCCACCTGCGTCCTTCTTTATACTTCTTGTTTATTGTATATGTTTGCGCTTTCTCACTAGGTGTGTCTGACGCTTTTGTTTCTGCACTCTTTAATTTATTCTCGTTTTTAATCTCGTTTTCTGTTGTCGGCGCGTCTTGCTGTACGTTGATCGCTGTTTTGGATGCTAGTGGATATTTTTAAGAAGTGCGAGCGGCGAACTATGGGCGATTTCAGGAAAAGTATTGTCAAAATCAAATTGCGCCTCTCAGGAAAGTACTAGGGACCTAACTTTTTTTTTAAATGAAGGTTGTACTTCTCAGATATAGGGAAAAATATCAGAATATTGTTTTCTGACGATGTCGAGCCGGGGCACCTATGAAAAGTACGAAATTTTAAGAAAACGATATTTTAGCTACTTGTTAATGCATTAATATGCCATAAAAATGCATTTTAAAATAATTGGGAATTTTTAAGACAATCATATACTATTTTTTTAATTAATGAATGATTTTTTTTACCTACATAACCTAAAAATTCATCTATTTCGACCTATTGTACTAAGAAACGTGAATCCGGGACTTAAAATTATCATAAATCACGGACATCTAATTTGATTAGCTTCGAATATTATATTCTAATAATACGGCACTATATAAACAAGAAAACATGTTATTTTAAAGTATTCTAACCTACAGGAATTTTAAATCTGAGAAGTTTCATTCTGTAGCATGAAAGATTTCAAAGTTAACACACATAAGATTGTTGATAAAATAAAATATTATTATTCTCACCACATATAACGTACATAAATTGTTATATATATATATATATATATATATATATACACACACACACACGCACGCACGCACACACACACACACACATATATACAGGGTGACCCAATTTAAACGGGCACCGCTCATAACTCGTCAGGGACAGCCACAATCGAAAAAATGGTAGAGACCAAAGTTGTAGGATATCGAAGGGGCAACCCGATGGTGACCTTGGATTTGACTTTGAACGCGTTTTTCAAGGTCATTTGAAGGTCAACTTTGGTTTTTTAAATAGGAACCCCATTCTTTTATTGCGGGAATGGAAAGAGCGGTAAATTTTACGTTCAGAATGGTATGTTCGGTTGCGGCACTGAAGGTCATCTCAATGTCCTGCAGCCAGAATGAAACCCCGCCTACGTAATTCCTCTAGCAACGCCAAATTAAAAAAAAGTGGTAGAGACCAAAGTTGTTGTATAGGGGGGGGGGGGGGGGGGGAGAATTGTGACCTCGAATTTGAGCCAGTCCTACAAGGTCATTTCAAGGTCAAATTATTTTTTTTCAAACTTTACTTTTACTTTGTATCCGAGATGAAATCCCTTCTTAGATGTTCTCTGTCCAGGGGCCAAGACGCAAATGAGCCCTCGCTAGCGTCCAAACATAAGTCTCGCTATTCCCCGAATGATCCCTTCCGACGGTTAACTTGCGAATGACTCCTCTAGGTGGTCGCCACCTACCTACCCGAACTCCTGATGTGCGAAAAATAAAAATGGCTCCCGAAATAAGCCTTTTAAAATAAGTCCCGCGCTCAGTCTTGCCACCGCGACTCCGTCGAACCTTCCCCTACGACGCTTAACTCACGAATGATTTTCAAGCAGGCGCCCCGGCCCCGCGCCGTACCTTCCGCCCGAACTTTCGATTTGCAAAAATAAAAATAGCCTCCGAAAATTGCCGAAAGAGTCTCACACTCGGCCTTCCGCCAAAAATATTAACGAAAATTTTTATTAAAAAGCCAATCATCGATACAGAAAAAGATTAAGTAAAACATCGAAGTATTGTAGAAAAACGTCAAAGTTTGATAAAAACGTAAAAAAAATATTAAATGTTTTATTTTTAAAAAATCATAAATTGATAAACCGTAATGCCAAAATATGAATAGAATTTTACAATAAAAAGCCATCGATACAGAAAAAGAAAAAGTAAAACATCGAAGTATAAAGTAAAAAAGTTTTTATATTTATTTTACACACATTTATTATTTGAATCAGAAATAAATTGCATTATGTTTTTTTAAATAACGTTGTTGTTTTTCCATTTAATTTATTCATAAATTATTATTGTTTTAAGTATACATAGATATACATACATACGTATGTTTGTATACATATGCTATACACACATACATGTAAACACGCATGTTGAAAATACATATGTATAAGCAGAATTATAAAGTTTGTAATACATACCATGTCGTCACACAGATTATACATACAATTACTGGCAACAGTTAATATAATTATTTAGTGATAATTCCACTGTATAAATATTTTAATTCTATTAGAAATATTTTTGCAGCAGAAATTGGTAGGTACTTAAATTTTTTGCACTTTTCTATTAGATAAGTAATAATAAACAACCAACAACACTAAAAAATGTATGTTCATTATTTAAACTTGTACAATATGTAAGCTGTAAAATATTGTATTTAACACGATAATAATTAATTAATAACATACATATTAATATAAAATATTGCATCTAAAGTTATGTTAATGTAAAAAATCTTGGTCTTGCCTTCATCTGCCGGTGTCTTCACGTCTTGCCTTCATCGGCCGGGCTATGATTCTTGCCTTAATCGGCCGGTGTCTTCACGTCTTGCCTTCATCGGCCGGGCTATGATTCTTGCCTTAATCGGCCGGTGTCTTCACGTCTTGCCTTCATCGGCCGGATCAAAATGGGACCTGAAAATCCACCCTGCTACGTCCTCGTCGTGGGTCCTGGACATCAAGTTTTATAATGATGACAAAACGCAGGAAATGGTACGCTAAATGATTAAAATCTTTTCTTCTATTTTAAATTTACTACTTCGTTTAAAGTGCAACATTTTACACGCTTTCAGGATCCGGAGTCGAAAAAGTGGGTGCTGTTTGAAAAAAAATAATTTGACCTTGAAATGACCTTGTAGGACTGGCTCAAATTCGAGGTCACAATTCTCCCCCCCCCCCCCCTATACAACAACTTTGGTCTCTACCACTTTTTTTTAATTTGGCGTTGCTAGAGGAATTACGTAGGCGGGATTTCATTCTGGCTGCAGGACATTGAGATGACCTTCAGTGCCGCAACCGAACATACCATTCTGAACGTAAAATTTACCGCTCTTTCCATTCCCGCAATAAAAGAATGGGGTTCCTATTTAAAAATCCAAAGTTGACCTTCAAATGACCTTGAAAAACGCGTTCAAGGTCAAATCCAAGGTCACCATCGGGTTGTCCCCTCGATATCCTACAACTTTAATCTCTACCAATTTTTTTAATTTGGCGTTGCTAGAGGAATTACGTAGGCGGGGTTTCATTCTGGCTGCATGACCTTGCGATGACCTTCAGTGCCGCAACCGAACATACCATTCTGAACGTAAAATTTACCGCTCTTTCCATTCCCGCAATAAAAGAATGGGGTTCCTATTTAAAAATCCAAAGTTGACCTTCAAATGACCTTGAAAAACGCGTTCAAGGTCAAATCCAAGGTCACCACCGGGTTGCCCCTTCGATATCCTACAACTTTGGTCTCTACCATTTTTTCGATTGTGGCTGTCCCTGACGAGTTATGAGCGGTGCCCGTTTAAATTGGGTCACCCTGTATATAATTATGTAACCTAGACTATTACATTACATATTAATGCTATAGTATTTACACGTTATATAGTAACAATCAGCAACGAAATAATAACTATGTGATATAAGTACCACTTACCATTACTTTATATAGATAATATCAGATAATAGGAAATATTAGGATATAACAAAAAATACTAATAGTCAAAATTATATAAATATCATTATTTGCAATTATTTGTTTTTTTTATATTTTCTAAAAGAATTTTGTTTTTGTTTAATTTCTTAATTATTATTGATTATTATTAATTTATATTTAATTTTTATTTGGAAATGAATATAGTGATAAGTAATCTTATTTGTTATTATTTTTAATTATTTGTCATTATTTTTTCAAATGTTATCGTAGTGTACAGAGTATATGGAGTTCATGCTCAATTTTCTAAAATGATTTTTCTCTTTGTAATATTTAATATTGTCATGTTTTGATCATTTAAATATTATGAATGTACATAAAAATATATTATATAATATTTATATTATTTTTATGTGCATTCATAAGTTCATATTTATCGAAAATTGACATTATTTAAATATTACAAAAAGAAAAAACATTTTAAAAAATTGCGCATAAAATCTATATACTTTATGCACTACTTTAACATACCTAACTCGAATTTAGGCAAAATATGAGAACTCAAGGAGACTCACGTCTTTCACAGCTACAATTGTGTGAAAAAAAAGAAAAGGGATCGCTATAAGAGAATAACTCCGTTCAAACATACGTGCGCAATTCATGGCAAGTAAAATGATGTTCTTTATCATCTTCGACTATATCAAAATAGCATTTCATGCACAATTAAGACCAGATCATGTATAGTAATATACATATAATGATCTTCAAGCAATCCATTGCTTATGAAACAAAGATAAGGTGAACACATTTGTCATGACAACAAATAGTATATCTTCGATATACTCAGCTGTAAAACAACGAATAAGATACAAAGATAGAAGTTCATCCCGTAATTTTCATTTTCCTACAATCATTACCTGGGATATGACGAGGGAAACGAGAGACACAATAAAAAATTTGAGCGGGATTCCTTCACTTGACTTCGAGTTATAGTTGGTCAAAGTTTGGAATTCAAGCAATTATTGCATTTTTTGCAAAACTACCCAGATACTTTTTTTTGCAAAATATTTTGAATTTTTCAATAAAAATATTTTTAAAGCCCTATATATATGTTAAGGCTATCTTATTTGCATTTCAAACCTTAAAATGTGAAAATCTGAATGTTTGAATTTTCTAATTGATATAATATTTTTAACTATATGTAAGCACACAATCATTATTATTAATAAATATATCATTATTGATAAAAAATATAATGAGAATGTCGAACAAATTCTAATCTCGCACACTTGAAGCAGACACTCGAACGAGACTGAGGTAAGGTAAAGTTGCCTATTATGAAACGATTTTCGGGCACTTTTTTTTCTACTCATATTATGAATAAATAAATCGTATAAAATCATATACTATTGTGACTCAGTGCACTGAGAAAACTAGATATTAAAATTTACTACAAACGCAGGAAAAATTACTATATTATATAGTAACGGATGGTTATACTTGCTTTGTATTAAATTTTACTATCTGAGATAGTAATTTCTATACTGAAATAAAATTTTTAAAAATATAATTTTTTTTTGCTGGCCAATTTTACGAGCTTATTCGAATATGATTATTATTATTATTATTGATATTTAATGTTGTTAAGTGAAAGAAATAAACGAATGAAAGAAATTTTTCTACGGTGACGGGAATTGAACCTGGACCTCTGTAATGGGAGTCGAGCGCGCTGAACACTTACCCAAACAGTACTGTTATGTACTAAATTTCAAATCTGATATATTAATCACATTTACTCATGAGTTATATTAATAATTATAATATTAATAATAAATTGACCAAAATTAATAAATAATAGCAGCAAATGATATTGTATCACTTAATAATATCAGATAAACAAAAAATTATAGATTTTGGTCTCTGCTTACTGCATAAATCAACTTTATAACCTCAAATTCTGGCACACGGAGAAATTCTTAAAATAATTTTTACTATATAATGTAGTAATTTCTAGTAAACACGTAACAAATTTTAATATAAGTTAATTTTAATATAAAAGCAGTAGGTAGTTGTAAACTACTTGTTGTGTACTGCTTTTCTACTTGTACTGAAAGCTAGGTAGCTGTGTATCTTTGTTGGTATCAATAGACATGAAATGTACTAGGTAATAAGTGTCAAATTTGCATATAAAACCACTTATCAGCCATTATATCATGTTTGTTTACTACATAACTTTTAGTAGTATTTCAGATCCATTCTGAAACTTTGCAGCTACTTTTTTTACTATAAAAAGGTACTTTCTTACTGTATTGAGGTTCTCGGAGTTCGGATAAAAAATTAAGATTTTCACATTTTAAAGTTACAATGCAAATAAGGTAGCCTCAACATATATATATATATATATATATATATATATATATATATATATATATATATATATATATATATATATATATATATATATATATATAGGGCTTTAAAAATATTCTTATTGAAAAATTCAGAAAATTTCACAAAAAAAGTATCTGGGTAGTTATAGTTAAAAATGTATCCCTTATACGCTACATAACTACCTCTGGACTCGCAACGCAAATGCCATCTAGACCTACAATTAATATTTCTATGATTTTAAGCAAAATTTTGTATGAATCTCCTTTATTTTGGTTATTACGTTACATATAAAATAATTGGTTACTTTAAAGTTATATTATTTCTTCGTATTTGTCAAAACTAGTTTGTATAGGACCTTAGTATAGCTAATTTTTGCCGCAAAAATTGGCGCTGTCGGCAGTAGTTACATAGCCTATGAGCTACAAATCATTGAAAATAGGCAAAAAATGCAAAAATTGCTTAAAATCCCAACTATGACCAACTATAACTTGAAGCCAAGTGAAGGAATCGTGCTGAAATTTTTTTCTGGGAATAAGGTACAACATGTAGAACACATATATACAATTTGGGCAAAAATTAAAATTTTCATCTTCGATTTCACAGAGAACCACCCATATATTGATATTTGATATTTTAAAAATATTAAATTGATGAGTTTAAACTTTTGTATAGTTGATTCTGTAACCCTGAGTCACCCTGTAACCCTGTAAATCAGAAAATTTTTTTAGATATAAGAAAAATGAATGCCATTTATAGTAATACTTGTTGCACAAATGGACAATATAGTAAGAATGTTATTTCAACAACACAGCACAAGAGGTTATGGAGTCGGAATTTCGAAACCTTTTATTTATTGAATATATGTTTTTTCACTAACATAGTGTGAAATATAAGTGATGTTTGTTTATATAGATGCAATTTCCCTGTGCAATATTTATAAATTCATATTAAATTTAAATATTTTAGTGTATTTCATAACAGAGGGATGCTGTTTCATAAATGGGTGCCGGTAAGAAAATCGTGTTTCATAATAGGGCCTAAAATTACATTCATTATTTTATTTATAAATTATTAAATTTGATATTAATTGAAACTGAAATCCACAATTCAGATTCTACATGAAATAGCGCTTCCAATGAGTCACAATTATTTTATTTATAAATTATTAAATTTGATATTAATTAAAACTGTAAACCACAATTCAAATTCTACATGAGTCATAATAGTATATGATTTAGTATGCGCTTCCAATATGTCACAATATTATATGATTTGATACGATTTATTTATTCATAATATGAGTAGAAATAAAGTGCCCGAAAATCGTTTCATAATAGGCGACTTTACCTTACCTCAGTCTCCTTCAAGTGTCTGCTTCAAGTGTGCGAGATTAGAATTTGTTCGGCATTCTCATTATATTTTTGATCAATATAATGATTGTGTGCTTACATATAGTTAAAAATATTATATCAATTAAAAAATTCAAATAATTATGTATTTTCTTATTAGTACAACAGGTATTTCCAAAAAAAGCCACTTATTATCATTATTAGTACAAGTTGTCATATTACTAAATTTCATACAAATAACATCGACCCCTATTTTGCTGTGCTAGAAGACAAAAATTTTGAAAGTGTTTCGCGTACACTACATATATTTTCGTGGATGGGATTAAAACTTATATTATATTAAGTATACCTGAAGGACTTTGCGTGCGCTAAAAAAAGTGCATATACTTAGTAGCACAAGATAACCTACTTTTATACATACACCATGACTTATGTTTATATATCTTCACTTAAGCAATTGTGTGATATTAGTTTAATTAGGTGTAATACAACTTCGAAGACCAAAATTCTAAATCAGCATTCACTACTTCAGATTTTCTTTAGTATTGTGCAATGAAGAGCACTTTTGAATCTACTTAAAACATGCAGCTTCTATACCAAGGCATATGACACATATACATTTTTTTATCTTTCACTGTATATCTGTATCTATTATACAATTTAGTGAGTTTTAAAACACGGTGTATGTATAAAAGTGTTCGCACAACTATCATTTGCTAAAGCAATAATCACTCTGTCCTCACAAGTTAAATATATGTAGCGTACGCGAAAAGCTCTGTAGCGTACGCGAGTAGCTTTGTATCGTATTCGAAATATTTATTTCGCGTACGCAATAACGTGCGCCAAGACAATCTCAAAAAATTATTCAAAAAAATAGTTGAAAATATGCTATTTTTTCAATCTTTTTTTATAAATTAAGGTATCGAATAATTCTAGAAATAGTTTAAGTAATATATAAATTAAAATACATCATAAAAAAAGTAAAAGTTAATGTTTCTTATCAGTAAATAAGTAACTGCATTTGATTATTAGTTGTATGTACCCACATATTTTTATAAGTTAATAACAGGTTAAAATAGTATTAATGATAATGATTTCGCTAATGTAAAAAATAAATTCATATTAACCTAACAAGTATCCATGGTCTTTTGGGATGAAAAGACAAACCCTTGACTCTAGCAGATTTGGTTTCAAATTTAGTTAACATCTTACTTCCAGCAAACTACTTGATTTTAATGGATTATCTTTTTTTCAAATGTTTTCAATCTAAATAAATGCTACTTTGTACACGTCACTTTTTTATAGGCACGTCACTTTAACAAAATAAATAAAGGTCACGGCACAGTGCTAAGGTCACGATCACGAAGACCACGGTGTAAGATAAAGAGGTGGACTGACTGCCCCCACTCTTTGTGACAGTTATTGAAGCCCTTCGCTTCGCCTCCGTGTGGCGGCGCCACAGAAACAGTGGTCCAGATGATACATACCTACGGTCAGCGCTTGAACACGTGCGTTGGTGTGAGTGCGCTACTCACCGACGCGGTCCGCAATGCGTGTGTACGTAAATAACTACCGTTTCTTTTGTCCGTGTCGGCGCGCGGTAAAAATGCGTCTAAATTTTTAATGTTTTTATTGACATCTGCCACTTTCCAACAATAAAAGATCAATATTATTAATATACCATCTAATAATATGTATATTTAACTACAACACTAATCAGTTTATCAAGGGAACTTGGATATCCAATAGGTTGACTGATGGATATCATGTAGATACAAATTGTATTAATATTATAACAAAACTAAATATTTTCAACTACTGCATTGTATTATTAATGCCATTGATACATAAATTTATTATTGACTAAACCTTACTCATACATTCCCTTTGCCATACTACAAAGCGCGACAATTATCGACATACATGTACTATTTTTCTAAAACAAAAAACGTTAATCTTAAGCTTAAACTTAAACTTAAACTCAAACTAAAACTCAATTACAACAAAAGCCCCCACAGAGGGGCGTTCTTTCATAAAATCTTTTAAATTAATCCACGAGCTGATCTTGTTCAAAGCGAAATTAATCGCTGCACACTCTGCTGTGAATATTGCGGAGAAATCTGGTATTCTAAAAGCATCTATGAAAAATTCCGACCCACTCCACACTGCAAAACCCACGGCCGAGGTATTGTCCTCGTTATTAATTTTTGAACCATCTGTGAAGATATCAATACAATTCTTTGAATTAAACAAGCCATCAAATGTCAATTTTGCTTCTTTAGCCTTTTGTATCAATCTACCCTGAGTTAGATCTGCCTTAAAAGATGTGAATAAATCTTTATATGGAATTGAATATTTATAATATTTATCTGATTGAACAACTAAACCATTATGAAACCAACAATTTTCAAAACATAAAATTAACAAAGGCTTTATATGATTATTATGATATAAATTGTTATTAGACGTCTCTAAAGTTTGTTCGAGTTTATTGTAAATTGGGTTATTTGAAATATTCAATTGTCTTAACATATATTTGTAACAAAGAAATTCAAACCTGCATTCGACATATGGAATTCCTGATTCTGCTGTGATTACATTCACAGGCGTACTATTTTGGTACCATAGAGCTATTCTTAAAGCTGCATTTTGAATTCTTTGATATTTAAGGTAAATATCTGTTTTAACATTATTTCGCAAAGATAGCAAGAAACCACCGTATTCCAATCTAGAATGAATCATAGATTTATATAACATTATAATTATCTGAAAATTATCCATCATTGAGAGCAAAAAATAATCAAGGTTCCTATACTCAAATTCTGGACAAATATTCTAAGCAAACACAAGAAGTGTTAGATAGAAGAAAAGGCAAAGGTAATCACAAAGATAAAGTCAGAAGTTCCAACATCAATAGAATGGATCCCTACCAAAGACATCAATTGAAACAATCGCAGCTTCATTTGAATGATAGTCAAAGGACAATCACAGCATATGACGAAGAATTTTTTGATTTTAATGCTACGCAAGAATCTCAAACATCTTCCAGCCAATTCATGGAACCTGTAATGGAACGTCCTCCTATTGGGAGTGAAGCTTATAAAAGACAACTAGTAGTTAATAGACTGCAGCAAAGACTTTTAAAGGATCGTAAGATCTTTTTAAAGGATCGTAATCTATACTACTACTTTTTTTACCTAGTATAGTCTGGTTTAGTTTTATTTTCCTTAGTTTTCATTTTAAATCAAACGACTGAAATTACATTAAATACTTATCAAAATGTATAATAAGCTTAAAATCTTACAATGGAATGCGCAAGGCATATCGAATAAACTAGATATACATGAGTTATGTAAAGACTATGATGTTATTGTTATTGTTGAATCCATGTTAAAGCCAAATCTAGCATTTAATATTGATAATAATTTTTGTTCTTCTAGATTTGATCGTATAAGCGGTAGAGGATATAGCCTTCTTCGTCAGAAGGGGGATTGCCTACAAGGTCATTGATCTAGATGTGGAGCTTGAAAGCTTGGAAATTGGATCTATTATAATTGACTGTGAGGATGGGGAACTTCTAATCACTGCATGCTACAGATCTCCAGTAGAAGGAAATAATCTTACACGAGCTGAGCTTGAAAGCTTATTCGGTAGAGTTGGTAAAGAACAAAAATTTATTCTATTAGGTGATTTTAATGCACACCACGCTTTGTGGGGAAGTGAAAGGAATTGCCATAACGGAATCACATTGGTAGATACCATTGACTCTGAGGAGTTTTTTGTCCTTAATGATTTCTCTCCAACCCACTTCTACACTCACAACTCGAGTAGGAAGTTTCCTGGTATCGATTTGTCTTTTTCGTCTTTTAATCTGGCTATGTCTTCGAATTGGTCAGTGGAGAATGACCCGCACGGTTCAGACCATTTTCCAATCACCATTTTAATCAATCATACAGCGGTTTGGGAAAACAAACCTAACTACAAATTTAACTTAAAGTTACTAGATTGGTCAGCTTTCTTAGAAAATATGGAAAACTCAAAAGAAATGTTTTCTAACCTCCAGTTTTTAAATTCTGATCCCCTGGTAAGATACAACTTGTTCATTGAATTTTTACATGAATCTATAGAAAATTATTCAAAAAAGGCTAAAAATTCTGAATCATCTCGAATCATCTCAACATAGTTCTATATATAAAAACAAAAAAAGAATCGCCAAATCTTGGTGGAACGATGATTGTAAGAGAATGATTAGAATTCGAAAAGCCGCCCTCAAAAATTAGATTATACCCTGCCTCTTTCTTTGATTATAAAAAAGTTGTAGCGCAAATGAAAAGGACATTTAAAGAAGCAAAAAAGTTATATCTCTTAGGAAATTTTGTGAATCTATTAATAGATACACTCCATTATCTAAAATCTGGGAAAAAATTAGGAATTTGAAAACTGGTTTTAGCAGGAGCAGATGTTTTGCAGGTAACAAAGAATTCTTATCGCACACTAAAGATAGTTTACTGAAGCTTTGTTCTCCTAAGGATAAGGGATTTGCAGTATTTAACTGCGAGGAGTATCTTAATGTCCCAAGCCGGGAATCTTCAGTCCTTATAGATGCTTTTTCAATGGAGGAATTTAATTATATTCTTAGTGATCTTAATCTTAAGTCCGCTCCAGGAGCAGACAAGATAAATTATGAAATTGTTCATGCTCTTCCATAGTTTATGAAAAGAGTTCTATTAGACATTTTTAATGATTTATTTTTTCAGAGCAAATTTCCATTTCAATGGAACGAATTTCTAGTTCTTTTCATTCCCAAAATGAATGGGTTGAAATCACGACCTATAGCTTTAGCTCCGTGCATTATGAAAATCATGGAAAACTTATTTGTTTGCGCTTAACATGGTACTTAGAAAACCAGGAACTACTATCTAAGAATCAATATGGCTTTAGGAAGAGTAAATCTTGTATGGATAATTTGGTTTTGTAGATTGCAGATATACATGATTCCTTTTTTAAAGATGAGAGCTTAGTTGCACTGTTTTTGGACATTCGAGGAGCGTTTGACAACGTAATTACTGATCTTTTATTAAAAGACTTAGCAAATTTATCGCTACCGAAAGAATATATTTTGTTTTTCAGAAATCTTTTGTATAAGCGAAAAATTTCATCGTTAAATTTCCCAGATCTTAATGGAGATTTGGAGGTGGAAGTAGGTCTACCGCAAGGTTGTTCATCCAGCCCTCTTCTTATTTCTTTATATATTACATTTTTGGATAGCATACTGGAGGAAGATATTAAGTTGATTAAGTTTGCCGATGATCTGGTCATTTATACTAAAGGTAAAAACTTACCTCTCATTACCAAAAGACTAGAACAAGCTGCTAATGACCTTTTCAAAGCACTCAAAGACAAAAATCTTCTGCTTGCCCCAGAGAAGTGTCAGATGGTAATCTTTAATACTAAGAGTATTAAAACTAATCATATTGTTCTAAAAATCAATGAAGTAGCTATCTATCTCTCTAAAACAGTTAAATTTCTAGGCATAACGCTAGATAAAAGATTAAATTGGCAAGCTCATATTAATAATATTAAAAATAGTTATATCTTACCAGTCAGTATGCTAAAGTGTTTAAGAGGAGTATACTGGGGCTCCGATCCAGATACTTATAATGTTATATAAATCTATGATTCGTTCTAGATTGGAATACGGTGGTTTTTTGCTATCTTTGCGAAATAATGTTAAAACAGATATTTACCTTAAATATCAAAGAATTCAAAATGCAGCTTTAAGAATAGCTCTATGGTACCAAAATAGTACGCCTGTGAATGTAATCACAGCAGAATCAGGAATTCCATATGTCGAATGCAGGTTTGAATTTCTTTGTTACAAATATATGTTAAGACAATTGAATATTTCAAATAACCCAATTTACAATAAACTCGAACAAACTTTAGAGACGTCTAATAACAATTTATATCATAATAATCATATAAAGCCTTTGTTAATTTTATGTTTTGAAAATTGTTGGTTTCATAATGGTTTAGTTGTTCAATCAGATAAATATTATAAATATTCAATTCCATATAAAGATTTATTCACATCTTTTAAGGCAGATCTAACTCAGGGTAGATTGATACAAAAGGCTAAAGAAGCAAAATTGACATTTGATGGCTTGTTTAATTCAAAGAATTGTATTGATATCTTCACAGATGGTTCAAAAATTAATAACGAGGACAATACCTCGGCCGTGGGTTTTGCAGTGTGGAGTGGGTCGGAATTTTTCATAGATGCTTATAGAATACCAGATTTCTCCGCAATATTCACAGCAGAGTGTGCAGCGATTAATTTCGCTTTGAACAAGATCAGCTCGTGGATTAATTTAAAAGATTTTATGAAAGAACGCCCCTCTGTGGGGGCTTTTGTTGTAATTGAGTTTTAGTTTGAGTTTAAGTTTAAGTTTAAGCTTAAGATTAACGTTTTTTGTTTTAGAAAAATAGTACATGTATGTCGATAATTGTCGCGCTTTGTAGTATGGCAAAGGGAATGTATGAGTAAGGTTTAGTCAATAATAAATTTATGTATCAATGGCATTAATAATACAATGCAGTAGTTGAAAATATTTAGTTTTGTTATAATATTAATACAATTTGTATCTACATGATATCCATCAGTCAACCTATTGGATATCCAAGTTCCCTTGATAAACTGATTAGTGTTGTAGTTAAATATACATATTATTAGATGGTATATTAATAATATTGATCTTTTATTGTTGGAAAGTGGCAGATGTCAATAAAAACATTAAAAATTTAGACGCATTTTTACCGCGCGCCGACACGGACAAAAGAAACGGTAGTTATTTACGTACACACGCATTGCGGACCGCGTCGGTGAGTAGCGCACTCACACCAACGCACGTGTTCAAGCGCTGACCGTAGGTATGTATCATCTGGACCACTGTTTCTGTGGCGCCGCCACACGGAGGCGAAGCGAAGGGCTTCAATAACTGTCACAAAGAGTGGGGGCAGTCGGTCCACCTCTTTATCTTACACCATGACGAAGACTAAATACAGGAGGACGATCGACGATTCGACGAACGGAATAGGGAAAGCGGCTGCTAAGTGCTGCCGCCAGTGTTGGTCGCCGAAAGGCAGAAAACGCACCCAGTGGATAACTTCAGACCGCACCGACTTAAACAGCACAAAGCTATGGTCTATTGTGCAAGAGTTATACAGGGCTATGTAAACAGCATATACCCTAGTGAAAATGAATTCTGTGCCAAAGTGTGTCAAAGCATTCAAATTCGGAAAAAAAGATACATTTTGGCACACTTTAGCATACTTTGTCACATTTTAGCATACTTTGGCACAGTTTAGCACACGTCCTTAAAATTACCAAATTAATTCCCGGCTGAAAATAATCATATGATAATCATATGATATATCGTAAATTCTCATAAAAATAAATAATTATTCTACCCCTATTCGATCCTCATTAATCATATCTTTCTTTGTACTGTTGATTTGTAAGTTTCATGAAAATTTATTTTTTCATAGATATTACATTGAAAAAAATCCGGACTTGTGGAGATTTTAACCCTGAACCTCAAGATTATGAAGAAAGCGTTTTAACACCGAGCCATCGTGATCTTTGATATTGTCGATTACTTTAGTAGAATGAAATAGTCATTATAACTTACGCGCCCTTGTATGTTTTAATTATTATTACTCAATTACTATTAGTGTGTTTCAATAAAATAAACTCATTATAATTAATTAATAATAAATAAAGCATACAAGGACGTGTTAGATAATATAAGCCCTGGCGAAAAATCACTCGATTTATCTCGTGATATATTACTCGATTTATCACGCCAAATAATCACGTGATTGTTTGGCGTGATTTATCACGTGATATATCACGTCAGAAATCACTCGTAAAATTTAAATATTTTGTGCTGTTGCAAGTTGCAAACACCTAATCTAATCATACACAAAAAAGAATTTTAATTATTATTTTATATAGATTATACGCTTACTGCATATATTGATAATAATAATAAAAACACTTCTGAAATTTCCATTATTCATCTTACAGGATCCATATAAACTATATAAAGTGATAAATATAACTATATTTTATGTTTAATTTGATTAGGTGTTTGAAACTTGCAACAGCACAAATAGCTCAGGTTGTAAGACATTGGATTGTCAAGTAGAGGACAGGGGTTCAAGTCTTGGTCAGGGATATTTTTTTTCTATTTTATTGCGATTTATTTATATGAATTATCAATATCATCAAATATTTTAGAATTATTCAGATGTAAAATAAACAATTTATTTAAATATAAACAAATATTTAAATTTTACGAGTGATTTATGACGTGATTTTACACGAGATATATCACGTGATAAATTACGCCAAATAATTACGTGGCAAATTACGTGATATATCACACGAGAAATCAAGTGATTTATCACGCGATTAATCATGCGATTATTCAGGTGATATTTTTTCGAGGGATGACTATTTGATTCTACTAAAGTGATCGACATCAAAGATCACGATGGCCGGGTGGTAAAACGATTGCTTCATAATCTTGAGGTTCTGGGTTCAAATCTCCACAAATCCGGATTTTTTTCAATGTAATATTTATGTAAATATAAATTCTCGATGCAACTTAGAAATAAACAGTTCAAAGAAAGATAATTAATCAAAGTATCAAGTAGGGGTAAAATAATTATTTATTTGTATGAGATTTTACGATATATCATATGACAATCATATGATTCTCATATGAGGATTCGGTCGAAAGTATCATATGATTATCATATGAGCACTCATATGAGCACTCATATGATTGCTCATATGATAATCATATGAACACTCATATGATTATCATATGATTATTTTCAGCCGGGTACTTCCCTGCGAAAGAAAGTTAATAGAAGGTGATAGAAATCAATAGGATTTTTTATCGACTTGTTACATGTGTCATTTTTTATCAATCTTGTTACATGTGTCATTTTGGATCGGGTAACCTTAAAATATAATTCACTTGTTGAAATTTATTGAAAAGTCAAGTAAGTATACTTTTTATTACCAATTATATCTGAAGGGTATATGTTAAATGCAAATCTTACAATACATCATTTTTTTAATAAAATCTTTAATCGTGAATCATAACAACATATTTTTGTTTTACTTAACTATTGATCTCATTTACATTCACATATAAAATTGCAGAAATTTTAATGCAGGGAAGTTGGTTTGGAGATACTTTTTTACTGCTCTTGACTAAATCGTTTCTCTCTATCCAGGTATTTTTCACTTTCGGCAGTATGCTATGTAATAGCCGAGTCCACCATCAATTGCAGGTTCATCATATTTTATGACACCTCCAAGAATAAAGGTATTTCCTTTAATTAATATCTTTATTGGTCATTCGCTTAAACATGTTTTTATTGTTTCAGATTTTATGTTAAGTTGTTTGGCATATGTGGATGATTTGTACGCATCTTCTGTGTCAATGTAAATGTATGGACCTAAAGCAAAATCAACTTCAGCGGATGATGTTTGACACATATCACAGTACACTTGTCGTTTCTGGAAATACTTGGACATTTGTTCTTCAAGATCCTTATCCAGCAACTGAAGATCCGTCCAAGCAACTGAAGTATTTGGAATTGGTATGACTACTTTTTTATTTGACTTCTTATTCCCACAAATACATGTAGTGTTCTCAGTCATAGCGTTATAGTTTTCCATTAATAATCTAAACATCTCACTTACGTTACTATTACAATCTATTGTATGATTTTTTTGTTTTATTATAGAATCAAGTATGTACAAACGACTCGTATATATCTTAGCTGTAACACCAGATTCATAATGGTTTAGTAGTGCACTAACGTAACATTTATAATTCAGATTTTCTGCATGATCACTGCTTTGTTTCAAAAAATTCTAAAAAGTGTTCACATTACAACAATGACTCAAGATTTCTGAAATAGAGTCAAATGGACAAGTGTTTATGAGAGTCAATTTAAAACCATATAGAGCTTTTGGTTGCAATTTGTTTCCATTTTGTATGTTTCCTTTCTTTTTTGTACTCCGCTTACTATTTCCTTTCAAATCTTGGATTTGTAAATCAAAATCAGGATCTGGTGAAACGTATACACCTCTTACTTTTAGTGGCTTATCCGTGTTTAATAACTCATTCTTATCTAATAGATTTTTTCTTTTTCAGATTCAAAATTATTGTTAATATGTGCATCGTTGATTATCATTTCTTCATAGTCTACAGTTTCTTCATAGTTTACTATTTCTTTACAGCTTTTTTCTCTATATAAGTGTCACTTCCATTAATTGTCTCTTCAATATCATTATACTGTTTTATATCTATCATAGTTGAAACTTTATCCACATTGTTCGCAAATTCAACATACTTATCACAGATCACAATATCTGAATCATTAGAAATATTTACATTATTATTTGAAATGTCGTTGTTTGTATTAATAATCTCTTCTTCTGTTTCTCGTAGATTTTGGTTTTCATTAGCACGTAAAGTATAATCATGATCTACAGAAAAATTCTTATCAATCATATTAAATTGCGGTGTACACATATCTGTACTGCCATAATTTCCATCACTTTCTTTTTAAAAATTTTTCTTCAGCAGTTGTATTTAGAGGAACATCTATTTTAAATGCAGGCATATTTAATATGTGATCAATACTATTCATTTCTGTAGAATCCAGGCATTTTTCATTGAACATGAATTTTCGTTAATACTTGCTTCTTCTTCTAATAATTGCAAGGAAATTTTGTTTTTCCATCTTTCCTTTTGGTGCAGATGTTCATCATGATAATTTTCTACTTTTTTCTCTATACCTTTCTTTTTAGTTTGTACATCATTTATAGCTGCTCGTGCTAAAATTATATCACTGTTAATCTGTCGACAATGTTTAACAATAATTTTATCACGTCTCAAAGGTTTACGATTCTCTAAAATGGTATTTTTAAATTCATTGAAAAGTGCTTCGCCTCTGGTTGAAGTGGCAACTTCTTGTTCATTTTTGAAATATGATGTCATTACGTTAGACCAACAAGGACATTCTTTACAAATATCAACAACTTTAGTTGCAAAATCAGGCAAATAATAATCATTTGCTTGACCAAAAGATTGATCTAAGCCGTCAGAATCATTTTTAACAAGATTTTCTATTTTAGAATGAATGTTATTTACAAATGTTTTTATTAGACTTCCTTTGCTGTGTATCTGTCTGTAACAATTTGAGCTTTTACATTTCCTCCGTCATTAGTTGTTTCTAGAAATCTAATACTTTCTTGATCAAACCGATAAGTTTTGATTTTCTTTGCTATGTATTGTAATGCCTGCCCACATTTAGTACTGTATACTTTCTTTGTAGCAACAAACAACAAAAATTCCAAGAATTCTATAAATTGATCTAAATAAGAAATACTTGTCATGAAACCAGTGCAACGGAGGTACAGCTCTTTCACTTTACTTGATCTTTTTGATACGCAAGGCCACATTGAAATTGCGTGCTGAAAATGAGCAACATCAATTCGTAATTGTGTGTACAGTCTTCTATCGTTGTCTTTTTTTTGAAGAATTAGTAGACACAGATCATTGTACTCTGTTAAAGTAATGTTATTAAAACTCAAGCAAGCACCATTTTGCAGAGCTTTACCCATATCTGTTACTAGCAACTTTGGATCTGTAGCTCCCAACTTTTTGAAATTGTTAAGCCAGTAATTAAAAAAGTTTGTGTCGTTGATGTCTGTTATAACTTGACACAGTGGAATTATTGAATTATTTACATAACTACTTAAAATCGTTAAATATAAATCATTGCTCTCTCCATCTTGTCTATCTATTTTCAGTGCGATTGAACTTGTTGAGTCTAAAGCGAGTTCATTGTTCAATTTTCTTTGAATATCATTGTGCAGACTTACTTGCTCAGGAGACCAATACATTAAAAAAATTTGTCATATCCTATTTGTTGAATGAATTTATTGAACTCTACATTTTTTTTAATTTCTGACAAAGATTCAAATAGTGATGAACCTTTTTTAATACCTAAATCTTTGTTTTTTAATTCTTGAGAAGCTTTATGAAGACTAGGTAATTTATATAAAATTGGTGGCTCGCAATTTCCATGTGTCATCAATTTGGCAGCCTTTTCTCTACGCCATTCCTTTGGTTTTTTATGTCTCAATTCTTCTTGTATTTTTATCCTTTCTGATCCTTGTAATCTATTTTTTTTTATGTGAGGTATACCTCGAGTATCAATAGTACTTACATTAAATGTTACTGATTCACCTGGGGTGGGCTTGTCTAAGCAAACAATATTTATTGCTGAGTTACAGTCAGAACAATAACCAAAAATAGTTATATAAGCATCAAATTTATCAATTTGATGTCGCTTGAAATTGAAAGCACAAGGTAATTTTTGGGTTTCCCAAATAATTTTTCTTAGGACATCACACCAATCATTTTGTAAAATTTCACCTTCCCATTCATCTTTAAATATTGTTTTTTTAGGTTTGATCTGTTCATATTGTTCATTTGATACTGTTATATCAAAATTGAATGCATTCTTTTTGTTCGCATTGATTATTTTTTGTCTTTTTTTTGGGTACAACATCGTCTTCAATGAGATTAGATTCATCATTATCTGAATCTCTATAACCTGTTTTGTCAAATTCAATTGTAGCTTCATTGTCAGAATAATTCTCTAAACCCTTTGCTTTTCTATAAGCAGTTAAAATATTATGTCTATCTTGTGTTACTTGAAAATAAAGCTTAACTGGTTTTATTTTATTATTTAAATCCTCACATATTAGTTGCCATACATTGTCTTTTCTACTTTTCAATTTATTGCTTTCATTGTTATAAATATCATAAGCTAATAGTTTTTCTAAAATTTGATCTGAAGAAGCACAAGGAGTAGGCCCAACCATTTTTTATATTTTGTATACACCTTATACGTGTTTATTTCAATATAATGTTCATTGTAAAATCTCTATATCTCATTATTTCTAATAGATCTCAAATTTCTAAAAATCTATGTGGAACTAAATGCTTTATATCTGCAAAATATGTTTTTCGTTTATTTTCTACTCGTGAGAATGTTTTTGAATTGACGTGTTGAGATTATCCAGATTCTCGATTCAAGAGCAATCGTTGAAATGGGCGGGAAATTCTCGAGGAAAATATATTATATATATATAGGTATATATCTTAGAAGATGGCAGTATCGGCATACATCATAATCTCTTCATAACCTTTGTTTCTAGCGGACCTTAAATAACCCTCAAGGAGAAAAAAAACCTTTGTTTCTTTAAATGCATCTAAGTACGTAAAACATAACCAAAAAAAAAAACTCATTTAACAAGATAACGTTAGATTTTTCATAATTTACAAAAAATGTGAAAGAATGTTAAAGGTACTTTTAACCTAACAAAAACAAATCGTTAAAAAAACCTTCAGAATGTATGTCTTTTGATTTTGCAAAAGTTATTTCCAGAACGCTTATAAAATCTTGAAAAATAATTGTAAAAATATCAATAAAAAATCAAAACATTATATGCTTGAATTAACATATAGGAACATATCAAATTTAGACAACATTCAATTTCAGACTTGTTTAAACAATTTTTATTCTTATGTATAAAATTATTTTCTTTTTCAGGTCATTAGTGTCCGTTCAATCAGTTTGGATTCATAACTGTTTTAAATGTTTTGATGATAGCCGCGTTCTTAGATCAGGCTAAGTTCTAGGTAAAAATTAATATTTTTTCATACAATGTTGTGATAAAATTTAACATTAAGAAAGTATGAATTAATTTGTTGTAGATTTATTTGTGATATTGCACTTCTTTCTTGACAGTATATTTGGATAAAAGGAATTTCAAGTATTTGCATACCTAAATGCTGCAAAAAATGCTTGTCAAGTTATGGTACCAAATGTAAGATAGCACAAAGTAACGCTAATAATCAATCAATTGGTATCTTGCGGACAGTGACAAGAAACTAAATCACAGAATGAAATCTCATGAATATAATTAGGATCCTGGAGGCTGGTTCGTTCAACATTATTTTTCAGGTTTGTTATGGGAACATTTTATCAAGATTTTATTTTTCTATGTGTTGATATATTTTATTTTTCCTCAATGCTTTTGTGGTAGGTCATATTAGACAAGCTATGTTTGGGGTGATAAATATTCGTCTTTTGACGATGGAATTCATGATATTGTTTTTGTTCAAAAAACTATATAAGCCCTCATAAATATTATGGAGTACAAGTGAACCCAATTCGTCAATTTGTAATAGATGACATAAATAAATATTCAAATCTAAAGTAATTGAAGTCATGATCTTATAGTTAGAGAGTAAGGGTCCTAGTAGTCTACTACTGTCTGTTTACTTCCTACTATTACATAATATTGTGTTAATGTTTATCTAGGTGGGCATTGATAGATCAAATGGCTCAAGCTGGCTTCTATTACCAGCCACTCTCGTTGTTCGTCCAGACAATACTTTTGAAGTCAAAGTTGATGGAAATTTGGTAAATGAGGGTTCATTACTGGATGATTTCACTCCTCCTGTCAATCCACCGCTTGAAATTAAAGATCCAAATGATAAGCGACCAGAAGACTGGGATGAAAGAGAAAAAATACCAGATCCAACTGCCGTGAAGCCTGAAGACTGGGATGAAGATGCGCCGGTACAGATTGTTGATGAAAATGATCAAGTGCCTGAAGGATGGCTAGAAGATGAGCCACCAACCATACCAAATCCTGACTCGGTGAAACTTGTAGATTGGGATGAAGAAATGTATGGGGAATGAAAACCGCCAGAGATTCAAAATCCCAAGTGTCTTGATGCACCTGGTTGTTGCCCATATAAAAAACGACTTATTAGTAGACCTAAGTACGAAGAAAAATGGCTTCCACCATTAATAAATAATCCTAATGACTCCAATCGTAAGTTGAACTTTTTGTCGTGTGCACTGAACATTGTAATGTCACATGTAGAATTGAAAATTAATACTATTTCTCATCATTCCTTCTGATTCTATTACATATTCTATTACAGTATTCTACTATTACATAATATTGTGTTAATGTTTATCTAGATAGGCATTGGCAGATCAAATGGCTCAAGCTGGCTTCTACCACCAGCCGTATTCAACAGGTGAAGACATAGCGATGTGCTTTACCTGTAGCGTCTGCCTTGTTTGTTGGGAACCAACGGATGAATCTTGGTCGGAGCACGAGCGACTGCACTCGCCAGCCTGTCCCTCCGTTAAGGGCGTGTACACCCTTACGCAAGACGTACCACTTTCTGTAACACTTGCCACGGCACCGGACCAAGCTGTTGGCGACAAACGTTACTGGACTTTTGTCCACGGCATCTAACAACGGTTTAATTAATGTTTGAGTTAATACCAGTCGATAAAAGATAGATTTTAGAATCAGTCGTGAACAAAAGACCAACAATCCATTTATTACAGAAGAATATCAAAGGTATCACAACACGGGAATTCTGTGTGAACCAGTCAATTTGCAGAGTTGTATGGATTTATTAGACTATTCAGGTTGCGTTACGCTCCCCAGTCCCAAATTAAAGAGATAATTAAAGTAAGTGACACTTATTCAGAGAAAAAAGACTGTAAAGAAATAGTAATGTATTTTAATATTCACCTTAACATTGTAATTATTCTTCAGATGGACAGAGGAACAAACACATCAAAAGTAGCCACATTAGAATTAAAAATATACGTTACTCGTTTTATTCGAGTCATAGAAGCTTAATATGTCTTAGAGCCTTGTCTCGTTACCGATTAGATCTAGAGCCCAATTGGGATCCACAGATTGCAATAAGATATTATAAAATGGCAGTAGCTGTTAATGACAAGTATGGAATGCCACACAATCAATTATGGACTTGATGCTATTTATCATTATTTGAGAAGGTTTGTATACAAATTTTATAAAACAAACACAGTGAGAATCACATCATATAATTACAACTATTATCTTGTTTGTCCAGTATTTTGTGCCTGGAGCCATTTGAAGGAGCAGAAGGAAATTTGAAAAGAACTGTTATTGTTCATTCTTATGCTGGTAAAGAGTGGACATAATCTTGTGTAGCAAGATTACTTTTGTTGTTACAATTATGTGACAACAGTTCTGAATATTGATCAAATTAATCAAGAATCACAGGTAAGTTTGGCTCTATCTCTGTTGTTCGAACATTAGTTTGATATGCGGAGAGAGAGTGAGAAGGTTCGAGAAGCTTGTCATCTTAATTTCAAAATTCGACGGTTTTCGCTAGCCCGCACGGCACCAATGAGGTTGCCATGGCAACGCGCGCTCGCTCGCTCCTACTCTGTCTCTCTCCGCCTGTTTCGCGAGCGGTCTTCTGCCGCTTTCGCTGATTTGTGTAGATCAGTACGTATTGCCGAAACACTGTGAGCGCACGTACTCGCCTCACAATGTCGTCCGTAACAATAACATTGTTCACGCGTCGGTACTTTAATACAGTAGCATTCATTTATTTTCCGTAGTTTAAACACTTGTACATACACTCTATCTTTCAATAAATATCAAAGCCTTTTCTTACGGCATATTAATTCAATTTAACGGTTGAGAGTGTTTTTGTTTATGGCCAACTAGTCCTTCGAGGTCCATAAGTCTCTAACATCAGTTCGAGAGACTATAATTATCTGTATCTTTAAATTGTTTATATTAATCATTACAGCATATTCATTGAAAACTGCTTTTTTTCTTTCAGACACTGTTATATGACATTGAGAACTGTTTGAATGTGGAAAAAACCCAATTAAAGTAAGCGACACTTATTCAGAGAATACAGACTGTAAAGGAACAATAGACTATGAAGAAATAGTAAACTATGAAGAAACACTAGACTTTGAAGAAACGATAGTCAACAATGCAAATATTAATAATAATTTTGAACCTAAAAAAGAAAAAAATCTATTAGATAAGGATGAGTTATTAAACACAGATAAGCCACTGAAGTAAGATGTATATACGTTTTACCAGATCCTGATTTTGATTTACAAATCCAAGATTTGAAAGGAAACCGTAAGCGAAGTACAAAAAAGAAAGAAAACACACAAAATGGAAACAAATTGCAACCAAAATCTCGTTACGGTTTTAAAGTGACTCTCATAAATACTTGCCCATTTGATTTTATTTCATATTCAGAAATCTTGAGTCGTTGTTGCAATGTAAATACTTTAAAGAATTTTTTGGACGAAAGCAGTAATCATGCAGAAAATCTGAATTATAAATATTACGCTAGTGCACTATTAAATCATTATGAATCTGGTGTTACAGCTAAGACATATACGAGTCATCTGTACGTATGTACTTGATTCCATAATAAAACAAAAAAACATACAATAATAACGTAAGTGAGATGTTTAGAGTGTTAATGGAAAACTATAATGCTATGACTGAGATACACATGTGTTTGTGCGAATGAAAAGTCAAATAAAAAAGTAGATTTACATTGACACAGATGATGAGTACAAATCATTTACATATGCCAAACAACGAAATATAGAATCTAAAACAATAAAGACATGTTTAAATAAATTACCAATAAAGATATAAATTAAAGGAAATACTTTCATTCTTAGAAGTGTCATAAAGTATGATGAACCTGCAATTGAAGGTGGACTTGGCCATTACATAGATTACTGCTGAACAGTGAAAAATACTGTAAAGAAACGACTTAATCAAGAGCAGAAAAACCTATCTCCAAACCAACTTCCCTGCGTTAAAATTTCTGCAATTTTCGATTTGATATTTCTTCCTTAATGGATCAATGAATTTATGTAAACTTTACTGTGATTATTTTGCAAAATAAATGAAGTATGAAAAATGAAAAAAAGAACTCTTTATTTTCAGTATTTAGTATCTTTTATTGTAAGCTAATGATGTTTGCACAAAAAGTTGATAATTTATTATAAATGCTGTTATTTTTACGATATACGTTGTGAAGATTTGTTAATATTTATTTAGTGACAATCTATGGTTTTCTGTACTGAAAAAAATAAATAATAATGTAATTTCAAAGCATTATGCAAAAATAACAAAATTTTTAAGCTTCTCACAATAATTTAATATTATCCAAATCAATATAACAATTATGATTGATAAATGATACAAAATAACTGCTTACTTTAATGAATCTTATTTTATCAAACTTACTTTTTAGACTCTCTGGCTCTGCTCCAGAATTATTCGCGGGGTTGGAGTTTACACAGGGTAAGGCAGTAGCGCACACGCCGCGCATCCCGCAAACGTTATTATTATTATGTAGCTTGTTGTCGGTTAGCGTTAGCGCACAACGCACCTCTCAGCATTGAATTTGCACGTGCGATTTTTATTTATTTATTAATTAAGGAAAGTGGAGCTGGTAAAAAAGTGCTTGAGCAATTATTAATGCAACTTGAGCAGTTTCTTAACACCTTGAGCAATTTAAACTATTGTATACAACAACAGATATAGGAGTTCGAAAATACGGATAATTGAATTTTTTTTCAACAACTTTATTGATTTTTAATTTAATAATTTGAGGTGAGCAATTTTAAAGGACAACGTAGTTGAATTGAGCATTTGAAAATCAATCGATTACTATTTTTTTTATTGCAAATATAATTATTTTCCAGGCTGGGGTATGGTAAGTTGATAGTTATAAATATGCTTTTATATGAGTTAAAATATTAATGATAATCAGGTCATAATCAGGTGATAAACATTCAAAATTTGTAATCTTTAATATATTTATTATAAGTTGTTTAAAATAAGTAAAATTTATAAATTTCACATAATGAGGGCCAGTACTGGTGTTACCATCAGGATGATAACAAGAAAACTGGCTGTGAGTTCCAATATTTTTGTTTTTTAAGACTGAGCTGAAATCACCTGATAATCAACTGACGTTTTAGCATGATTATCAGCTGATTATCAGTTGGATTATCAGACTCGGTTTTTCATTTGCAAGCTATATTTAAAAAGTTGTATGTAATAGAAAAACAGTGTTTTTTGGATCGACATCCCCTTAAAAGTTAGACTCAAAGTCGATAAAAAATCTTATTGATTTCTATCAACTTCTATTAACTTTTTTTAGCAGAGTTATTTAAGGGGGCACACCACCTTTGAAATTAAAATCAAAATTAGGATTTGGTTTAAATTTCATAGAAAAAAAAGTTACATGATAGTTATATTAAAATTAACCAAAAATTGATAAAAAAATCAGTAATATGCTTATAAAACTTTTTCTATAAAATTTAAACCAAATCCCCTCACTCATACCATAACTAATGTACTTTTAAACAATATCCTAGAGTTTGAGCTCATTTGGGCCATTCGTTCCTTTGGAATCTTACGGTAAGTGAATTATGGACTCCCTACTATACGTAGGTATTATAGAGGTATATAGAAGGTCTAAAACCATCAAAATAAAGGTAATTATGTCTAAGAATAGTAATAAAAATTTGGTTCATTCATATAAGTATTTATAAATTTTTTATGAAAATTTTTGATTTTAATTTCAAAGGTGGTGTGCCCCCTTAATAACATTAATTTCTTTTAATCACTTTATAAATACAGAAATTCGGTGAGTGATTTATCGAGTGATTTATCAAGTGATAAATAGCGCCAAAACGTCACGTGATAAATAGCTCAATAAATCACTTGATAAATCACTTGAAAAATCACTTGATAAGTGACGTGGTAAATCAAGAGATTTTTTGCGCCTGGGCGAACGCGTTAATTAACGATTACATGTTGACATCTCTGAACGAAGAGACTCTAGTTTGTGGCGACTGCAGGATTACCTTGTAAAATCTAGAGAGAGTTGGAGACTTGAAGAGTCTCACGGTTGGCTATGTTGAATTATTTCTAAGCGCACTGCGCACTGATAAATGTACATTTACATGTATAGTGTACGTACCACAGATAAAATATCACTTTATGGGTCGGTTGGTTGTACAAATTTTTGTAGTTTTGAAGGATTTCAATTTCACTTTTATAAATAAAGATAAAGAAATAAAGAATTGTAGACAGAGCGAAATTATTATAAAAGAGGTTTGAGACAAAGAAAAACGTATGCATTTTATGATTACGATTTTTTTTAATGTGTAAGAATTAATTTTACGTAAAAAAAAAATACATGTTTCTAAATTTTACATAAAAAATTGTGTTGAATATTGAAAAAAATGTATTGCAATTTAAATCCATTTAATATAGTGGTTTCTATTGTTAAGTTGAATATGTAATAATACTTTTTTTTACAGGATATAAATGAAGATTTAGTTCGTCCAAATAAGATTATAAGCAATAGCTGTATTTTTATCTTTTTATTTGGAAGTTTTAATTATTGTTAGCAATATAAAATACATCATTAGGGTACTTGTGTAGTCCGATGTCTAGTGCTGAAGTTGTGGAGAGTTCTGTTGATCCCCCAAACAAAAAACGAAAAATCGCCAGTACGGCAGGAGGTGTTAAAAACCTCTTCTCGATTGCAGGCATGGCAAAAAATGGTTCAAAGCCTAGTGCAATACAATCCGATATAGATGAAGGATTGTATTCTCGTCAACTTTATGTCTTAGGCCATGATGCTATGCGTCGCATGGCAAATTCAGATATTCTTATTTCAGGCCTTGGTGGATTAGGCGTTGAGATTGCTAAAAATGTTATACTTGGAGGTGTGAAATCAGTTACTTTGCATGACAATATGATTTGCCAGATTGAACATTTAGGATCACAATTCTATTTGAATGAAAATGATATAGGTAAGATATTTTATATTTATTGTTTATTCTTAAATTTAAAAATACTTTTTCCTTCATAATTTCATCTTATTATAAAATTTTCAAATCATGTGTCACAAAAAAGTGATGACAAGAATTTTTATAAAAAAACTATATATGTAAGTAGCATTTCTAAAAATATGGTTTCTTCGAATTCGATTAATATTATTTTTTTTATTATTATGTTTATTAAAAACAGGCAAATTCTTAAGAGAATATAGGCGCTAAAGCTTCCAAAATACGCTAGAGGGTACTTTGTATTTCAAATGCAAAAAAAAAACTGAAAGTAATTAACTTTTTCTTTAGATTGAATGATCCATCAAACTTTATAAAAAAATGTTTACTATCACTATTTTAGTGTTAAGCTTAGCATTGATACCGTGCTGAGATCATGTAAACACCCAATTGCTTATTAAAATTTATTGAAAAACTAAAAGTCGATTCCTTTCAATAGAATGATACTTTGAATAAAACCTTATTTTGCTCTGGTTTTGGTTTTTTATTACTGTTTTTATTTTAAAAAGTTGCATGGAACAGAAAAACTGTTTTTAGCTCCCAAAATCCCTTTCAAAAACAATACAAATGTTTACTTCTGTATTAAAAATTGTATCAAGTGGCGTGGTTTTGCCACAAAGGCGAGCTTGAGAAGCAGATGAAGCCACGGCATCTGTGACACTATGTACTTCTACATTGGTGTTCAGATTTTTCATGATAAAGAAAAAAATGTTTATTGTTATTGTTTGTGATTTTTTTGGCTTGTTAGTATGTTTTCTGAGCTAAACTATGATTTCTAACAAAAGTATTTGTAAATAAACCGTTTCTTTTTATAATAAATAAGTGTATATATCACAAATGCTCTAAAAAGTATCTCTACTTTTTTATCCAGTATGAAAGGACCGTGAAGTTGTCTATCCAATCCAAAAGTGAAAAGACTGTGAAGTTGGCTGCACAAGCTATATGTGTAATAGTTGGGTACAGTTTTCTACATGCTGCGCAGAGTAAATCTGTTTAATTGTCTGCTTGAATTTAGGATTATGTTTTTTAATAGCTACTGCACTGTCGCTGCATATACTTTTTGAGTGGGGATGTTAGGATGGTGGGTTGTTGGGCATGATAGGAACAGGCCCAGGGTCTTCGATGACAAGGCCTAAATATAGTGCACGGAGTAGATTTTTGTGTGGTGTCCAGATGCATGCAGTCGCCAATGACGCGGTCAAAGTAGTGCGCTCCATAGCTTTCATTGTCTCTAAGTGTAATAATTTATTCTAGACACCAAAAGCTATAGAGCATATTACCTAGACTTTATCATCAGCGACCCCTTGATACCATGCACGAAAGATATTGATATTTCCATAGTAATAATTTCTGCGTACACTACTTGAACCCCATCATCATGCATTTTATTTTTAAAACAAATCTAAGATACTTAAATAAGTTTGCTTACAAAGCCATTAAATCTCTAAAAAATACTTTTAATTAAAGTATAAAGGTTAGGCGAGTTTGATGTATTGTGTATTATCATACAGGTCTATAAATACAGTATAAACTACAGATTAAAAAACAACTGAGATCCATAAAAAAAGTCAAGTTTAGAACCATTCTAGGAATGAAGGCGCGCTTCGCGCGCTCTTGATTCTATCTCTGTCTAATAACACTGGTAGAAAATCTATTATAAGTGTTGTGCGGCACACTAACGTTTGCTAATATTTTATAAGCATGTAACATGTTAATAAATCCCTCAAAACTATTTTTTAATAAATATATTAATAATGCTCAATGTCGTCATCATTGGTTCGAATAGTGAATTTGAAGAAAAGTTCAGTATAAGTGGGTTTGTCTATTGTTACAATGCCATTTATTTGCATTATAAATAAGCTATACAACTGAAATTTTACACAGATACTTACTATGCTACCTAGAAAACATGTAACCTACATGATTATGATTTAACTGTTTTCATTCATATTTTCACATCGAGGCCCATATGAATTTTTTAATTTAGCATATCAAATTTTTCTTGTAGACAATTACACAGAAACTACCATCTCTAGCACATTGTATTTCTGATTTCCAGTGTATTTTTACATGAAAATAGTGATAAGTATTTTAGCTTTTTTGTCAAGGCATTAATTAGAATTTTGACTTTTAACAGTTGTGAGAGATTTTGAAACCGATTACTTACCTGTTACTTCATTTTTGCATTTTTTCTCATTCGAAAACTAACAGGTCTAGAAAGCTCATATTTTGCATGTAGATTTCTTTTGTGATTGTGGAAAGATATTTAAAGTTGAATCAACGTTAACTTAAATACTTTTGTGTTCGACTACAACACCCATGATAATTATTTAGTCATATAGCATGAGTTTGCATACGCATCAGTGTCCGGGTCGAAATCAGAAGTTTTTCAGTTAAGGTCAATTCAACTTTAAATATCTTTCCACAATCACAAAAGAAACCTATATGCAAAATATGAGCTCTCGAGACCTGTTAGTTTTTGAATGAGAATAAATGCAAAAATGAAAAAACAGATATCGGTCTCAAAATCTCTCACAGCTATTAAAAGTCAAAATTCTAATTACCTAAAACCTTGACTAAAAATGTAAAAATATGCTAGATACCAGAAATACAATGTGCTAGAGATAGTAGTTTCTGCGTAACTGGCTATAAGTAAAATTTGACCTGCTCAATTAAAAAATTCGCATGAGCCTGGATGTGAAAATATGAACGAAAACAGTTTAAAAATCAGAATCATCTAGGTTACATATTTCTAGGTAACATAGGAAGTGGTAGTGTCATATTTTAGTTGTCTAGTAGCCTTTTTACAATTCAAAGAGCATTGTATAATGATAGACTTAAACTTACTGACTCGGATACTGAACTTTTCTTTAAATTCACCTCCCAATCCTACCGGGGCGACTTTGGGCACAGAGTCACAGTATATCTTCAAACTCTTTATTCTTTTAATTGAACTTCTCACTGACATTTAAAAAAAAACTAAATAATATTCACACACTTTATTACTACTTCAAATAGGGTTAGGGGTAATACTACATACTCTTGGTAATGATTAATTTTTACTAAAATTTCTTGCTAGTTATATTACATATATTTTATCTGTTATCAAGGTTTCCACATTTCATTTTAAACATCTTAAACATTTCTACCAGGGTTATGAGTTATGACTGTTTTGAGGGTTATGAATTTAAAGCGCGATTCTGATCTCGTTGCCTAGGCAACCAACCAGCAACCAATCAAAATCATGTATTAAATGCTTCACAACAAAGGCCATCATTTTTTTAAGAGAGATTATTTTATTCATAATACGCCAAAAAACTATTGTTTTTAATTTAGTGCTTAGTGAAATGACTGGTAATTTAAATTTGAGTAAAATACTGATCAATTACAAACAATTCTTAAGATATTAACTACGTAACTTGTCATGCCCATTACATTTTGTTCATGATGTTGTTTAATTGTAACTGTGAATTCCTGCATATTTCATCTGTGTACGTAAACTTATGAAATTGTTACTTCAAAATAAAATGTTTCAAATATAAAAGTATGTACTATCTTCCTAAAAAAACCTGTTACAAGGTAAAAATGTACACAATGTAAACAAGTATATTTGTCTTTATATACTCCCACAGTTAATTTTCTTTACAATCTAAGTCTATATTTTACGTATAATTTTATTTTCATTATTCTAATAATTATATAATTTGACCATGAAATCTAAGAATAAATACGCTTGTGATAGTTAGCGATTTCAGGTAACGAAATTAGTGAAATCTACTTTGTACTCTCATACATTGTCAAGTATACTATAATTGTTTATGATGATAATAATTTTAAATTCCAGTTAAGGGGATGTGGGAGCTAAAAACCCTGTTTTTTTACTTCATGTAACTTTTTAAATAAAGCTTGCCACGAAAAACCAAGACCAGAGCGCCATAGTGTTGAGTTTAATGAATCATTCTACCGAAAGAAAATGTACTTTTAGTTTTTCTAGAAGTTGTGAAATACGAGTGGGTGTATACGTGTGTTTACGCGATTGCAGCGCCAATCTCAAACCCCAATTTCACTTATTAACTTTTTTTAATTTAAAATTTCATCAATATAATGAGCGCAGCGCCATAGGGTTAAGATCAGTGAATCATTCTACTGAAAGAAAAGGTCAATCCGACTTTTAGTTTTTTTTTGGCATTTGAAATACTAAATACCCCGTGGCGTATTAGCGAAGCTTTAGCTCTCACTCCCCCTTAAAGAAAGTTGTAAAATCTGTTGATGCATTGTTAAGTATTATGTTTTCGCTTTTGCTTAGAAAAATGAAAGCTAACTTAAACAGATAATATACTTCAAGGTAATTTCGATTTCATAGATGTTAAAGACAAGCATTTTTGACAAATAGTTCTCTGTTCATGGCATAATTATAAGTATGACTTGTTTATTCAAGAATTCTAAGATTTAATTTCAATAAATAAGTCTATATAATGGATTTTGTCGCCATTAACCATTCTCATAGCCTATAATTTTGTAAATTATAAATCGAGTGTAAATAAATAATTCTTCAATTATTATGTAGCATTGAAATTTTTAGCAATACTAGCCAAACACAACGCGCGCTCAATTTTCCTAACGTATATCCCTGTCAAAAATATCAAGGTTGATACTACCTTGATTGAACCTCGATTTCAACCTTCATATCAACCTTGATTCCATTTTAATCAAAATGAATATTAAACGTTAATTGTAGGCAACGAAGATAGACCTTAATAGAAGCGCAAAGCCCCATCCTAAAGTGAGACACCCCGAGAGTTAGTAAGCACCCCGACCACCGCGGCGCGTCAGTCTAGTTTCTTGCTTTCTGATGGTAACAGAGTGCAGCTTAGTCGGTAACATATCGGTCATGCTTATCAACTTAGTTTTTATATGCAATCGGCGCATCGGAGGAGGGCGAGCGAAATCAAGGAACAAATCTAAAACCGAAATGCTTAAACCCAGCTACCCAAGGCGTCGCGATTCTTAATGACAGAAGCTTAATTTAGAAAATACGTCGGTACATCGAAGAATAATAAAGCGAGTAAAAGCGGCAAATAAATCTAAAGCCAAAAGCCCTAAACCCACCTACCCTACGGGTCGCTAGTTTTTTGTGATAGAATTATATTTATTTAAAAAATACGTCGGCACATTGGAGGAAAGCTAGTGAAAGCGAGGAGTATTCTTTAAAAAGAAAATCTTTTATTAAAACATATTATTCTCTAAAATCTCGAAGCGTGAAGTAGATGCCTTCGTCCGATGTACCGACGTATGTTATAAATAAATATTTTATTACAAAAAATAGCGACGCGAGGGGTAGGTGGGTTTAGGGCTTTTGGTTTTAGATTTATTTGCCGCTTTCGCTAGCCTTCTTATTCCGATGTTCCGACGCCTTTTTTATATAAATATTCTGTCATTTAAAATCTAGACGCGTGGGGTAGCTGGGTTTGAGGGTTTTTGTTTTAAATTCATTCCTCGCTTTCGTTTGCCTTCGTCTGATGTGCCGACGTATTTTCTAAATTAATAGCTTCTCTCATTAAGAATCGCGACGCCTTGGGTAGCTGGGTTTAAGCATTTCGGTTTTAGATTTATTCCTTGATTTCGCTCGCCCTCCTCCGATGCGCCGATTGCATATAAAAACTAAGTTGATAAGCATGACCGATATGTTACCGACTAAGCTGCACTCTGTTACCGTCAGAACGCAAGATACTAGACTGACGCGCCGCGGTGGTGGGGGTGCTTACTAACTCTCGGGGTGTCTCACTTTAGGATGGGACTTTGCGCTTCTATTAAGGTCTATCTTCGTTGATAGCAGGTTTAACAGAATAAATATTGATAATGCATACGTAAAGGCATCGATTGTTAAAATTCGTAATCTATGCGAATAACAATTTGAGAACAAAAATTGAAAACAGCTGATCCAGAATGGCCGAACACTGCAGCGTTTTTGTACTATAGCTGATAATTTGTTTCTTGTCGTATTTTTATTAATGGGAAAGTACGCAAAAAAAAGAGAAAGCACATCAATCCTAAAATTTTAGGGTCGTTAAACACGCATCTGATAATAGATTTGCAAATTATTTTTCAAACAATGCTCCTTATGCAAATTCTTGCAAATCTGAGGATTTAACAAACACTAGTGTTATTCTAGAGGTTTCAAAGGTCACTAATCACGAATCTGTTACTAGATTTGCAAAATCATTTATTTAAACAATTGTTTTTACATAAATTATGGGAAAATTCACCTTTTTCATATGATTTACTAAATCTAATATATACCAATTTTGAGGTTGCTAAGCACGAATCTAACATCGAAATTCCGTTTTTGAGGCAAAAAAAAATTAATCGCTTCATATTCATAAATTTTTATTTTAAAACTGTATTGGCACATCAGAGAGAGACGAGGATAAAATGTAAGGCCGAAATTATTCACCTAACGTTCTCCACACGCCCTTATTAAAAAAAAAAAAATTCACCAAAAGACTACGTTAGCACTTCGGACAAGGCAAGCAAAGCGAGGAATGAATCTAAACCCAAAATAGTTGAACCAAAGTACCCTACGCTTCCCGAGAAAAATAATTGATTTTAAAAAGACATCAGCACATCGATGAAAGGCGAGCAAAACAAGGAATAAATATAAAACCTAGAATACTTAAACCAAAGTACCCCACGTTTTCCGAGTACAATAGTTTACTTTAAAAACATGACGAGACATCGAAAGAAGGCAAGTAATGCGGGGAATAAATCTAAAACCTAAATGTATAAACTCAATTACCCCACGTTTTCCGAGTGTAATAATTTATTTAATCTACACCACGCACATCAAAAGAACGCGAGCTGAGCAGGGAATAAATATAAAACCTAAATGTATAAACTCAATTACCTCACGCTTCCCGAGTACAATAATTTACTTTAAAAACATCTCAAGACATCGAAAGAAGGCAAGCTAAGCGGGGAATAAATCTAAAACCAAAATGTGTAAAGCTAATTACTCCACGCTCCCCGAGTACAATAATTTACTTTAAAAACATCTCAAGACAACGAAAGAAGGCAAGCTAAGCGGGGAATAAATCTAAAACCTAAATGTGTAAATATAATTACTCTACGCTCCCCGAGTACAATAATTTACTTTAAAAACATGTCGGGACATGGAAAGAACGCGAGCTGAGCAGGGAATAAATCTAAAACCTAAATGTATAAACTCAATTCCCTCTCGCTTCCCGAGTACAATAATTTACTTTAAAAATATGTCGTGTCATCGAAAGAACGCGAGCTGAGCAGGGAATAAATCTAAAACCTAAATGTGTTAAGCCAATTACACCTACGCTCCCCGAGTACAATAATTTACTTTAAAAACATGTCGAGACATCGAAAGAACGGGGAGCTGATCAGGGAATAAATCTGAAACCTAAATGTATAAACTCAATTACCTCACGCTTCCTGAGTATAATAATTTACTTTAAAAAGATCTCAAGACATCGAAAGAAGGCAAGCAAAGCGAAAAACAAATCTAAACCCAAAACGCTTAAACACAATTACCCCACGCTTTCCGAGTGTAATAATTTATTTAATCTACACCACGCACATCAAAAGAACGCGAGCTGAGCAGGGAATAAATATAAAACCTAAATGTATAAACTCAATTACCTCACGCTTCCCGAGTACAATAATTTACTTTAAAAACATCTCAAGACATCGAAAGAAGGCAAGCTAAGCGGGGAATAAATCTAAAACCAAAATGTGTAAAGCTAATTACTCCACGCTCCCCGAGTACAATAATTTACTTTAAAAACATCTCAAGACAACGAAAGAAGGCAAGCTAAGCGGGGAATAAATCTAAAACCTAAATGTGTAAATATAATTACTCTACGCTCCCCGAGTACAATAATTTACTTTAAAAACATGTCGGGACATGGAAAGAACGCGAGCTGAGCAGGGAATAAATCTAAAACCTAAATGTATAAACTCAATTCCCTCTCGCTTCCCGAGTACAATAATTTACTTTAAAAATATGTCGTGTCATCGAAAGAACGCGAGCTGAGCAGGGAATAAATCTAAAACCTAAATGTGTTAAGCCAATTACACCTACGCTCCCCGAGTACAATAATTTACTTTAAAAACATGTCGAGACATCGAAAGAACGGGGAGCTGATCAGGGAATAAATCTGAAACCTAAATGTATAAACTCAATTACCTCACGCTTCCTGAGTATAATAATTTACTTTAAAAAGATCTCAAGACATCGAAAGAAGGCAAGCAAAGCGAAAAACAAATCTAAACCCAAAACGCTTAAACACAATTACCCCACGCTTTCCGAGTGTAATAATTTATTTAATCTACACCACGCACATCAAAAGAACGCGAGCTGAGCAGGGAATAAATATAAAACCTAAATGTATAAACTCAATTACCTCACGCTTCCCGAGTACAATAATTTACTTTAAAAACATCTCAAGACATCGAAAGAAGGCAAGCTAAGCGGGGAATAAATCTAAAACCTAAATGTGTAAATATAATTACTCTACGCTCCCCGAGTACAATAATTTACTTTAAAAACATGTCGGGACATGGAAAGAACGCGAGCTGAGCAGGGAATAAATCTAAAACCTAAATGTATAAACTCAATTCCCTCTCGCTTCCCGAGTACAATAATTTACTTTAAAAATATGTCGTGTCATCGAAAGAACGCGAGCTGAGCAGGGAATAAATCTAAAACCTAAATGTGTTAAGCCAATTACACCTACGCTCCCCGAGTACAATAATTTACTTTAAAAACATGTCGAGACATCGAAAGAACGGGGAGCTGAGCAGGGAATAAATCTGAAACCTAAATGTATAAACTCAATTACCTCACGCTTCCTGAGTATAATAATTTACTTTAAAAAGATCTCAAGACATCGAAAGAAGGCAAGCAAAGCGAAAAACAAATCTAAACCCAAAACGCTTAAACACAATTACCCCACGCTTTCCGAGTGTAATAATTTATTTAAACTACACCCCCCACATCAAAAGAACGCGAGCTGAGCAGGGAGTAAAACCAAAACCTAAATGTATAAACTCAATTATCTCACGCTTCCCGAGTACAATAATTTACTTTAAAAACATCTCAAGACATCGAAAGAAGGCAAGCTAAGCGGGGAATAAATCTAAAACCAAAATGTGTAAAGCTAATTACTCCACGCTCCCCGAGTACAATAATTTACTTTAAAAACATCTCAAGACAACGAAAGAAGGCAAGCTAAGCGGGGAATAAATCTAAAACCTAAATGTGTAAATATAATTACTCTACGCTCCCCGAGTACAATAATTTACTTTAAAAACATGTCGGGACATGGAAAGAACGCGAGCTGAGCAGGGAATAAATCTAAAACCTAAATGTATAAACTCAATTACCTCACGCTTCCCGAGTACAATAATTTACTTTAAAAACATGTCGAGACATCGAAAGAACGCGAGCTGAGCAGGGAATAAATCGAAAACCTAAATGTGTAAATATAATTACTCTACGCTCCCCGAGTACAATAATTTACGTTCAAAACATGTCGAGACATGGAAAGAACGCGAGCTGAGCAGGGAATAAATCTAAAACCTAAATGTATAAACTCAATTACCTCACGCTTCCCGAGTACAATAATTTACTTTAAAAATATGTCGAGACATCGAAAGAACGCGAGCTGGGCAGGGAATAAATATAAAACCTAAATGTATAAACTCAATTATCTCACGCTTCCCGAGTACAATAATTTACTTTAAAAACATGTCGTGACATCGAAAGAACGGGGAGCTGAGCAGGGAATAAATCTGAAACCTAAATGTATAAACTCAATTACCTCACGCTTCCCGAGTACAATAATTTACTTTAAAAACATGTCGAGACATCGAAATAAGGCAAGTAAAGCAAAAAATAAATGTAAACCCAAAACGCCTTAACCCAAGTACCCCACGCTCTCCAAGTGTAATAATTTATTTAAACTACACCCCCCACATCAAAATATCGCGAGCTGAGCGGGGAATAAATCTAAAACCTAAATGTATAAACTCAATTACCCCACGTTTTCTGAGTGTAATAATTTATTTAAGCTCAACGGGGAATAAATCTAAAACCTAAAAATGTAAACTCAATTACCTCACGCTTCCCGAGTACAATAATTTACTTTAAAAACATCTCAAGACATCGAACGAAGGCAAGCTCAGCGGGGAATAAATCTGAAACCTAAATTTATAAACTCAATTACCTTACGCTTCCCGAGTACAATAATTTACTTTAAAAACATGTCGAGACATCGAAAGAACGCGAGCTGAGCAGGGAAAAAATCTAAAACCTAAATGTATAAACTCAATTACTTCACCCTAATAAATTATTGTACTCGGGAAGCGTGAGGTAATTGAGTTTATACATTTAGGTTTTAGATTTATTCCCCGCTCAGCTTGCCTTCTTTCGATGTCATGAGATGTTTTTAAAGTAAATTATTGTACTCGGGGAGCGTAGAGTAATTAGCTTTATACATTTAGGTTTCAGATTTATTCCCTGCTCAGCTCGCGTTCTTTTAATGTACGAGGTGTAGTTTAAATAAATTATTACAGTCGGAAAGCGTGGGGTACTTGAGTTTATACATTTAGGTTTTAGATTTATTCCCTGCTCAGCTCGCGTTCTTTTAATGTACGAGGTGTAGTTTAAATAAATTATTATACTCGGAAAGCGTGGGGTAATTGAGTTTATACATTTAGGTTTTAGATTTATTCCCTGCTCAGCTCGCGTTCTTTCGTTGTCTTGAGATGTTTTTAAAGTAAATTATTATACTCAGGAAGCGTGAGGTATTGAGTTTATACATTTAGGTTTTATATTTATTCCCTGCTCAGCTCCCGTTCTGTCGATGTCTCGACATGTTTTTAAAGTAAATTATTGTACTCGGGGAGCGTAGGGGTAATTGGCATAACACATTTAGGTTTCAGATTTATTCCCTGCTCAGCTCGCGTTCTTTTAATGTACGAGGTGTAGTTTAAATAAATTATTATACTCGGAAAGCGTGGGGTAATTGAGTTTATACATTTAGGTTTTAGATTTATTCCCTGCTCAGCTCGCGTTCTTTCGATGTCTTGAGATGTTTTTAAAGTAAATTATTATACTCAGGAAGCGTGAGGTATTGAGTTTATACATTTAGGTTTTATATTTATTCCCTTCTCAGCTCCCGTTCTGTCGATGTCTCGACATGTTTTTAAAGTAAATTATTGTACTCGGGGAGCGTAGGGGTAATTGGCATAACACATTTAGGTTTCAGATTTATTCCCTGCTCAGCTCGCGTTCTTTTAATGTACGAGGTGTAGTTTAAATAAATTATTACACTCGGAAAGCGTGGGGTAATTGAGTTTATACATTTAGGTTTTAGATTTATTCCCCGCTCAGCTTGCCTTCTTTCGATGTCTTGAGATGTTTTTAAAGTAAATTATTGTACTCGGGGAGCGTAGAGTAATTAGCTTTATACATTTAGGTTTCAGATTTATTCCCTGCTCAGCTCGCGTACTTTTAATGTACGAGATGTAGTTTAAATAAATTATTACACTCGGAAAGCGTGTGATAATTGGGTTTACACATTTTGGTTTTAGATTTATTTCTCGCTTTGCTTGCCTTCTTTCGATGTCTCGACGTGTTTCTAAAGTAAATTATTGTACTCGGGAAGCGTGAGGTAATTGGGTTTACACATTTAGGTTTTGGATTTATTTCTCGCTTTGCTTGCCTTCTTTCGATGTCTCGAAGTGTTTTTAAAGTGAATTATTGTACTCGGGGAGCGTAGGGGTAATTGGCTCAACACATTTAGGTTTAAGATTTATTCCCTGCTCAACTCGCGTTCTTTCGATGTCTCGACATGTTTTTAAAGTAAATTATTGTACTCGGGAAGCGTGAGGTAATTGAGTTTATACATTTAGGTTTTAGATTTATTCCCTGCTCAGCTCCCGTTCTGTCGATGTCTCGACATGTTTTTAAAGTAAATTATTGTACTCGGGGAGCGTAGGGGTAATTGGCATAACACATTTAGGTTTCAGATTTATTCCCTGCTCAGCTCGCGTTCTTTTAATGTACGAGGTGTAGTTTAAATAAATTATTACACTCGGAAAGCGTGGGGTAATTGAGTTTATACATTTAGGTTTTAGATTTATTCCCCGCTCAGCTTGCCTTCTTTCGATGTCTTGAGATGTTTTTAAAGTAAATTATTTGTACTCGGGGAGCGTAGAGTAATTAGCTTTATACATTTAGGTTTCAGATTTATTCCCCGCTCAGCTCGCGTTCTTTTAATGTACGAGGTGTAGTTTAAATAAATTATTACACTCAGAAAGCGTGTGATAATTGGGTTTACACATTTAGGTTTTAGATTTATTCCCTGCTCAGCTCCCGTTCTTTCGATGTCTCGACATGTTTTTAAAGTAAATTATTGTACTCGGGGAGCGTAGAGTAATTAGCTTTACACATTTAGGTTTTAGATTTATTTCTCGCTTTGCTTGCCTTCTTTCGATGTGCTCACGTGTTTTTAAAATAAATTATTATACTCGGCGAGCGTGGGGCAATAGGGTTAACACATTGAAGTTTTAGATTTATTCCCCGCTCAGCTCGCCTTCTTTCGAAGTGCCGAGTTGTGGTTTAAATAAATTATTACACTCAGAAAGCGTGGGGTAATTGAGTTTATACATTTAGGTTTTAGATTTATTTCCCGCTCAGCTTGCCTTCTTTCGATGTCTTGAGATGTTTTTAAAGTAAATTATTGTACTCGGGGAGCGTAGAGTAATTAGCTTTATACATTTAGGTTTCAGATTTATTCCCTGCTCAGCTCGCGTTCTTTTAATGTACGAGGTGTAGTTTAAATAAATTATTACACTCGGAAAGCGTGTGATAATTGGGTTTACACATTTTGGTTTTAGATTTATTTCTCGCTTTGCTTGCCTTCTTTCGATGTCTCGACGTGTTTCTAAAGTAAATTATTGTACTCGGGAAGCGTGAGGTAATTGGGTTTATACATTTAGGTTTTGGATTTATTTCTCGCTTTGCTTGCCTTCTTTCGATGTCTCGAAGTGTTTTTAAAGTGAATTATTGTACTCGGGGAGCGTAGGGGTAATTGGCTCAACACATTTAGGTTTAAGATTTATTCCCTGCTCAACTCGCGTTCTTTCGATGTCTCGACATGTTTTTAAAGTAAATTATTGTACTCGGGAAGCGTGAGGTAATTGAGTTTATACATTTAGGTTTTAGATTTATTCCCTGCTCAGCTCCCGTTCTGTCGATGTCTCGACATGTTTTTAAAGTAAATTATTGTACTCGGGGAGCGTAGAGTAATTAGCTTTATACAATTAGGTTTCAGATTTATTCCCTGCTCAGCTCGCGTTCTTGTAATGTACGAGGTGTAGTTTAAATAAATCATTACACTCGGAATGCGTGGGGTAATTGAGTTTATACATTTAGGTTTTAGATTTATTCCCTGCTCAGCTCGCGTTCTTTTGATGTGGGGTGGTGTAGTTTAAATAAATTATTACACTCAGAAAGCGTGTGATAATTGGGTTTACACATTTAGGTTTTAGATTTATTTCTCGCTTTGCTTGCCTTCTTTCGATGTCTCGAAGTGTTTTTAAAATAAATTATTTTACTCGGGGGAGCGTGGGGTTAATTGGCTTAACACATTTAGGTTTTAGATTTATTCCTCGCTTTGCTCACCTTCCATCGATGTGCTCACGTGTTTTTAAAATAAATTATTTTACTCGGCGAGCGTGGGGTAATAGGGTTTACACATTCAAGTTTTAAATTTATTCCCCGCTCAGCCTGCCTTTTTTCGAAGTGCCGAGATGTAGTTTGAATAAGTTATTTTATTCGGGAAGCATGGGGTACTTTGGTTTAAGTATTCTGGATTTAGATTCATTCCTCGCTTTGCTTGCCTTCGTCCGATGTGCTAACGTAGTCTTTTAGTGAATGTTTTTTCAAAAAAAAGGACGCGTGGAGAACGTTAGTTGAACAATTTTGGCCTTACATTTTATCCTCGCCTTTCTCCAATGTGCCAATACAATTTTAAAATAAAAAATTTATCAATATGAAGCGATTAATATTATTTTGCCACAAAAATGGATTTCCGATATCAGATTCGTGCTTAGCAACCCCAAAAACGGTATATATTTGATCCTTTTTTTAATATAAAAAAAAAATGTGAATTTCGTCATAATTTATTGAAAAACATACGTTTTAACAAATGATTTTTTAAATGTAATATCAGATTTGTGATCAGCGACCTTTAAAACCCCTAGAATAAGACTAGTGTTTGTTAAATCCTTAATTTTGCAATAATTTGCATTAACAGCATTGTTTAAGTTAATAATTTTGCAAATCTGATATCAGATTTGTGTTTAGCGACCTTAAAATCTTAGGATTGATGTGTCGGCCATTGTGATTCGGCCATTTTGAATTTTCATCGTCAAATTTTAGTTTAGCGATGGCAAACATACGACAAGAAATACATTTTCAGAGTCATATAGTACAATAACTCATGCTATGGTCGGTCGTTTTGGATCAGCTATTTTCAATTTTCGTTCTTAAATAGTTATTCGTATAAATTGTAAATTTTAACAATCGATGCCTTTACTTATGCATTATCAATATTTATCCTGTTAAACCTGTAATTTACGTTTAATATTCGTTTTGATGAAAATGAAATCAAGGTTGATATCAAGGTTGAAATCAAGGTTCATTCAAGGTTGTATCAACCTTGATATTTTTGACAGGGATAAGAAGTTAAAAATCCTAACTGTATTCAGGCCGGATATTTGTTTCTCAACCAATCAAAACGCTTTATTAATGGCTTCAAAACATCCGGTCATCACTTTTTAAAGAGAGATTATAATGACAACAAGGTTCACTTTGGATGATTCAATCCGTCGGTAATTTGATAAATTTTCATACTTTTATAACTTTTCTTAACAGGTGCATGGAAAAGACCCGTTACCATGCATCAAAAGTGAATGACAAGCTTTTCATTTCGAGCGTGCGGCAGGGAATAATTCCCTCCCGCTACTCAAAAATGCTTTAAAATTTTCAAAAACATACAAACAAAATTTTCAAAAATTTTTTTAATTTTGTAGAATTTTTAAATTAATTTTGAAAGTTTCGCACGACTCAAAATGAAAAACTTCCCATTCACGCCATATGCATAAAAACGGGTCTTTACATGCACTTGTCAAAAAAAGTACAGTGTGTAACAGTTGGGGGGAGAGGTCAACTTCTACCTCGCGTGTGATTTCAGCACTCATCTCCGTCACGTGCTCAAATCTAACCCTAGTTAGAAATAGCCCGTTTACCCCCCCCCCCCCCTAGGTGCACAGTATATACTATTATATACTCAGTTGAAAATATTCATATCCTTCAAGTACATCATTTTATTATAGGATTTCATGATATGATTTTTCATAACACGTGCATCGAAAACGCGCTTTTCGCCTACGAAAAAGTGGAGTTTTTCAAGCGTACATATAAACACACCCACACATACCTATATACATATATCTGAGGCAAAAGCAGATGATAATCAGCTGATATCTGCTGATAATCGTGCCAAAACGTCAGCTGATTATCAGGTGATAATCATCAAAAAATTTTTAACCTTCAGTATATTTTTTCGAAGTTATTTTAAATTATTAAAATTTACCAAATTCACATAATGAGGGCCAATACGGTTTTACCATCCAGATGATAACACCAAAATACTGGCTGTGAGCCACAAAATTTTTATTTATTAATATTTAAAAAAATGTTTGTCTAAATCAAATTATTAAAGAAGAAAAATTTTGTAGCTCACAGCCAGTGTTTTGGCGTTATGATCTGGATGGTAAAATCGTATTCGCCCTCATTATGTCAATTTTATTAATTTAAAACAACTTCGAAAAAATAGAATAGAATAGAATATGATACAATACCATTTATTTTCAAATACTCGAAAAATTTACAATCGTCATACAATGTCATGGCTGGTTATAATCACAGCTGGTATTATCACATAATCGTCATTATATATCACAATTTTATACATATATAAATATAAATATAAGTATACGTCAAGTTTTTGTGTATGGTACATAATTGATCTATTCTATCACGTCAATATAGATAGTAACGCAGACTAGATTTCAAATACGACAGGTACAAGTAGACAAGATGCAGGCGCATACACTAAACTATACTAATATACTGAAGGTTAAAAATTTTTTGATGATTATCACCTGATAATCAGCTGATTATCATTAGCGTTTTATTTCATAATAATCAGCTGATTGTCATCTGCTTTTTTTTAGTAGGGGTGGTTTTTTCCCTAGGAGCGAAAGTAAGTACCTTCGCCCCTAGGAAAAAATCGCTGCCAATTCTTTGGCACGTAGCTCCATCCAACATAATTTTTAATTCGAATAGATAAAATATTGTTTAAATATTCAGCATATTAATGATTTTTAAAACAACAATATTTTAAAAAAAAGGCTTTTCTCTATCTGATGATATCCCTCGGGTGATCAAAATATTGATTTGGCTGTTCTGCCTTCCCGAGGCAGGTGGTGTGGTGAAAAGGAGAGAAAACTTTTTCTATAATATTTCTTTATCTTTTCTGAACGTTTCGACGAATAATGCCGCCCTCATCAGAAGACTGATGTGAAAAATTGTTAATAAATAATATATGTACAGTGTTACAAGTTACTATTATGGAGAATTACTTGTTACAAAATTTTCGAGAAGGCGCTTCCCCACCGCGCGGCGGGGGGAACGTAGGTAAACAGTGTCTCTCTCAGCTGTTCGATTCTAATTCGCGCGAGTCGAGATTTTCGTCGTGTTTATATAGCGCTGAGCAGTGAGAAGAGAGTCGAGCGGCCGTGTTGACAATTTCTTCCGCTATTGACGTCAGAGCATGACTCATGTTTGTTTTCTTTTCAACTGGTGTATAAGGATAACGGCTTCTTCGGAAAAAAATACAGTAAAATTAAACTTACACAAACGGACACCACCTTGCCAAAATGTTATGGGCTACCTAAAATTCACAAAAAAGATATCTCTTTACGACCTATTATTTCAACAATAGGCTCACCTACTTATTTTTTATCGGAAAGCCTTCTTAGAATATTACAAAATAGCATTAAAAAACCTGACTCATACGTAGAAAATAGCCATGATTTCATAGAAAAAATAAAAAACAATAGCCCTAACGAACCACCGCTTAATTAGCCTTGATGTAAAATCACTTCATACGAACATTAACAAAACATTAGTTAAGAAGAGCTTCGAGAAAAGATATACACAAATTGTACAGAAATCCGAAATACCTCTCAACGAAATCTTGTTGGCTTGTGAATTATTTATGGAGTATACCTTTTTTCAGTTCAATGGTAAATTTTACAAACTACTGTTCGGCAAACCAATTTTCTTTCTGATTTCGGGTTTCTTTGCTGACATAGTCATGGATGATCTCGAAACGGATTGCCTATCTAAACTATCTTTCAAACCAACATTCTTTTACCGATATGTCGACGACATTATTACATGTGTGCCGAATGACAAAGTCAACGAAATCTTAAAAACATTCAATTCTTATAACAATAGATTACAATTTAGTCACGAGACTGAGATCGATAACTCCATAAATTTTCTAGATGTTCTATTGATTATGATTTTTAAATTATACATCACAACATCCTATGTCTCAAAATATCGCCATGGTGTACTTGTAATCTTGTTGGTAGAGCAAAAAACTATCTAACAAGAAATTTCAGAATAAGAATATTCATAAAATCAAAAAATTACCGCAGGAAAATAATTACCCACCCGCCTTCATTAATAAATATATACGCAAAAGAATGTTTACATCAAACACACTTTCGAGGCAACTGATCACCAGTAATGAAAAACGCAACATTGTAAGCCTACCATATATTCACGGTTTTTACGAACAGACCAATCATGCATTCATGGCCTTTAACATTGAAACTGTGCCGAAAATAAACAGCCAGATGAAAAATATCATTATAAAAGACAAATACAAGAAAAATAAAGATCTCAAAAACAACGTTGTTCATAAATTTGAATGCAATGATCTGAAATTTGATGAATGTTCTGCTACGTACGTTGGCCAAACAAAAAGGAATGTGTGTGTACGTATAAATGAACATAAAAAATCGAGCAATACTGTAATTTCCGATCACATCAACAATTTGAATCACACTTTCAATTTCGAAAATTATCACATTAAAGACAGAGAGATCAATTTGAACAAAAGACTAGTTTCCGAAATGCTACACATACACTTACAAGAAAACGGAATTAATAAGAAGGACGATACACAATATTTAAATACAGTATACACACACCTTATACATTAGTTAAAAGAAAATTCAAAATTAATTCCGACGGACAAAATTCGATGCGCCGTAGGACAACGGGCAGAGATACGCTCGGCCAACGCGACCAATGAATGCACGTTAACATACATGGCCTACCGAAGCCCAGTGACTTATGTGGGAAGTCAGCCGGCCGCTCGGATGGGCGGCGGAATCCCATCCAATCCTTCATGACTCTGCAGGTCAATACCCGAGTTGTGCACTGCAACTCACACATCGAAAGATAAACTTTCTGCCCAGCATGCGGACTAACCACCGCCACCACGAGTCCTTTACCCTGTACGGACAGGATATGTTATCCTGCGGCTCCCCGACCCCGTGGTACTGATTTTATCCTCCCCAGTAGAGAGTTCACAAACGTTTCCACCCGAGTGTACTAAGCAAGCTACCACGTTTTAAACGTCTCACTCGTTTTTGGCATTGGCCAACCATACATTACGCCGGAGCGTTCCCAGGGCTAGAGTCCCAAGCAGCTAGTTAGAGCCCGACTAGCTTAGAAGGGCCTGGGTATACTAGTTTTGATCTTCGCCAACCGGATGATCCTTCAATCACTCGACTAGTTACAGCTCGGAACATTACTGATCCTTCCCCCTTCCTCTCGTGAGGGGTATACCGAGGCTACCGAAATCTCAGGGTTCACCCAACTGCCCTGGCAGAAATGCCACCCTCCCGGGGCTCTTTCGTTCGGAATTAATTTTTAACAAAAACAATTTTAAAATACATTAATTGAAAAGAAAAGAAACATGAGTCATGCTCTGACGTCAATAGCGGAAGAAATTGTCATAATGGCCGCTCGACTCACTTCTCACTGCTCCGCACTATATAAACATGACGAAAATCTCGACTCGTGAGAATTGCTTAATTTGAATTAATTCTCCATAATTATAATATATTAACAATTTTTTTAGTAAATAAATTTTTTCACATCCCTCTCCTGATGAGAGCAGCATTGTCCGCCAAAACGTTGAGAAAAGATAAGGAAATGTTATAGAAAAAGTTTGTTCTCCTATTCACCACACCACCTGCCTCGGGAAGACCGATACAGCCAAATCAATATTTTGATTTTTAAAATGCTTTCAATCTAAATTATTTTACTAAAGGAGTACTCATCACAATATCAAATCATATAATTTTCATGAAAAAATTTAAACTTCAATATTTTAAGTACCATAGAGTCCTCATAACCTCATACAATCATGAATTTTCTCAAAACAATCTGAACTTTAGTTAGCGAGTTATAAGGTTTAACATAAATAATAATGTTAAGTCATACAGGGTATACGAGTGTGCGACAAAAAATTTCAATCCTACTAGATTTTGAACATCGCGCGTTGAGCGCCCTAACCTCGAAAACGTTTAGACTTCTGACTTAGATGTAACCGGCTTAACTCCACCGGGTTCGTCCGCGGAAGGACGCGATAAGGTCACGGAATAATGAAGCGTGCATCTAGGTTCTAGGATAAAGTAATATATTCTTCGTTGATGTTGTATACAGTATATCGCGTGGCGTGGACGGTTTTGCACTCGTGGCTTGAGCTGGAGACAAGCCGATGACTCGGTGGTAGCGAGTCTTGGCTTCGGCGTCTACATTCGACTAGATGTGTCACTAATCGCGCAGTAGCTGATGTTGTGAACTTACAATGTCCGCGCGCGCGTCGATCGCTCGGTTTCCGCGTATCCACCTGCGACTGAGGGGGAAGATCCTAGTTGGCCGGGAGGCTTCCCTCCTGGTCGAAGCAGTGGTGTTGCTGTGGTACCCCGGGTGCTCTGGATGGTGTTGGCTTGGACTGACTCCTCCAGCAAGTAGCCTCTGGGTGGTGTTGTTGTTCGCGTCTTATCGACGTAGATATTCGCGGGTGCTATACCGGTATCGTATCGGACGTCCGAACTGCTTTAGCGCGTCTGACTATCTGATACACACACACATTCATACAAGTTGTTTCCCATTTTCTGGATGAATGAAAAAAAAAATCCTACAAAATATAAAGGGGCAGATTTGAATTTAGCGTGAAAAAATACATAAATCAGTCAGTTGCGCTCAGAGCCATCGGTCGTGTTTCGCGCGCGTGTCGTCAGCTCGGAGCAGTATATAAAACTTTGTATACTATTAGTTAGTGACTTAAAATTTAAACATGTTACTTGTTTAAATAGTTACACATTATCTTGCCAATATGGCTTCGAACGTGAAAACACCTCCGGATAAGCCGGACCACAGCTTTTACAAGTGCCATCCAAAAAAGCTAGTGAAAACAGTGATTTGCATAATATGCGAAAATGTTTATCATAAAAGTGACTATGAGAAGATAAAAAATCCTGTTTTTGTTGGTAAACACCTGGTTATCTGCCCAGAGCATATCCTGGGAGACATAACATCCAACTCTGAAGATCATATGCTAAGTGACGTGGCAAGAAAAACCATTGCACTCATGAAAATGAAGAAATCTGAAGAAATCAGAGAATAACTGCTACAAGAAATTCATAACAAAACAGTTGAAAAACATAATTCAACAATACTAGGCGAGGAGAATGAAATGGAAAAACTTGTTGCTGAAAATACCTTATTAAAACAACTAGTTGCCGAACTTCAAGATAAAAATCAGCTTCAGAAAGAAATGATTGAATTACAAAAACAGAAAAATACAGAGCCGCAGACAAATTTAAAATCATATGCTGATGCTGTGACAGAGATAAAGCCAAAACCGAAACGTGTCCCAAGTATAATGGTTAAAGCCAATGACCCGGAACAGACGAACACAATGGAGCTACTCACGAAGTGTCTGGTTACAGAAAAGAATGTGCAAACTAAGTTTATACGCAAGAAGAACCAAAGCAAAATAGAAATCAGCTGTATGAATACTAAAAGCCTGGAAACACTCGAGAACGTGTTAACAAGTAAATTAAAAAATTGTGAAATTTAAGTAGAACAACAAGGTAATCCAAAAATGAAAATTATTGGAATAGACAATACTACAAATATGGATGAACAGGATATGGAAAATGGCATTAACACACGTAATTTCAAAAATTATAACAACAAAAGTAAGGTACTGCACATGTACACCAATAAAAGGACCAAAACCTGCACAGTTCTAATGGAATTCCCACCAGAAATCTACAAGCACATACGTGAAAACAATAATAAAGTTTTTGTAGGTCATCAGTACTGCAAAGCCTACGATCTTATTAACATTACCCCTTGCTACAACTGTGGAAGATACGGACATAGTGTATCAAAGTGTAGGAACAAATCAGCATGTATAAAGTGCTCGGATAACCACAACGTAAGTGTCTGTAAGAATGACAGAATTGAGTATGTGAACTGTATATTTAACAACGCCACATACAAAACAAGTCTACCAACGGATCATTTGCCAACAGATAGAATAAAGTGTACAATTCTTAAAAAGAAGATCAAAAAATATAGCAACTCTATTGATTACCCGATCGCACCTGTATTACCGACGTGGGATGAAACAAGCGCACGTAAACAAATACACAATCTACAAACAAACAAACTACTATACCACAGATCGATAACGACAGGAAAAAAGAGGGAAATCTACGTTTTGATACGCAGCAAGAAAACAACAGTCAGCATATTATTCCAAACACAGCAAATTCAACAGTTGAATAATGGAAGCACAAATAAATTTAATCGACGAAATACAAAATAGCCTAAATGAACAAGAGCGAACATATATGGATATTGAGTCTTTCAATAAGGAAAGGACTAGTAGTAATGATCTAATTTTGTATTTAAACATTAGAAGCCTAAATGCCAATTTCGATAAATTACAAATCTTTCTTAAAAGTCTAAAAATAAAACCTTACGTTATTGTATGTACAGAGGTATGAAAACTAACACACTATCAGTATTATAGAATAAAATATTACGAACTTTATTATAATCACGGAGACATCAACAAAAATGATGGTGTTGTGGTCTATGTAAATAAAAATGTTAAACATACTAACGAAATGATAGCTATAGGTAAGCTTAAAATATTAAACACTACAATCCCTCTAAATAATAATAAACTACTTGACATCTCATCCTTATATAGATCACACGGACTGAGTAGCATAGAATTTAATCAGAACCTAAAAACTTATCTAGAACATAAAAAAAAGCAAAAAACCATATTATAATTGGTGATTTTAACATAAATATTCAAGACTATAATCATGTAAGCATGGAATTCATGAACAACCTTCAGGAAAAAGGTTTCCTCCCAGGTTTTACTAACACCACCAGACCTACAAACATAACTACAAATGAAGGAACTTGCATTGATAATATCTTTGTCAAAACTGATTTTCTACGTACAAAATCACTAACTCTCATGACGCTCATTACCGATCACTACCCACTTTTCCTAGAATTAAAAAATGGAGTATTAAAACAGAATAAAAAAGAGTCAGAAGGAGATATATACTATTACAACTATAAAAAACTATATAACACTGCTAGGCAAATGAATTGGTCAAAATTTAAGAATACAAATGATCCAAATGAGAATATAAACGAAATGATAAAAGAAATCCAATATTGCGCGGAGAGTTCGAAATATAAAAAACCAAATCTGCGGAAATCCAAACAAACCCCCAGGGAAGACTGGTTAACAAAAGCTATTCTAAATTCCTGTAATACAAAAGAAATACTTTACAACAAACTCAAACAAAATCCGAATAATGAAGAACTAAAAGCAAACTATAAACATTTCGTTAAAACTCTAGATAAAATTATTAAAGAAGCGAAAATCGAACATGAAAAAAAAAAACAATTGAGAAAAATAGGGATGATCCCGGACTCACATGCCCGGCTAGGCTCATCTCTACAGAGAAACTGTCATACATAAGAGAAAAAAATGCAACAACGGACAAATTTATGACAGCAAGACAAATGTTAGTTCGGAACTGGTGAAATTGTGAAAGCTGTGAAAAGTGCCATGATACAAAGTAGAAATTTTAATCTTCAAATGTTTTTACCGTTAAACAACATCAAATATAACACAAAAATATAGAATCTTAGAATCATGCAATATAATCTTATTTAATGTGATATTTAATGTCGTCGTAGCATTACTGGTTTAAAAGACAAAAATATAGAATCATTTACGAACACTTTAGAAAATACCAACTAATAACTTATTTTTTTATATACAACTGTTAAATGGATTATATGTCATTGTTAATTTTTTTGTAAATACTAATATTATATACTGTTATCAGAGTTGGGGCGAATAGAGTCCAGGGACTCCTGTAACCCAACCTAGGTTAAGTGTGAATGAAAAGGATGGTATGATCTGCGTTTGGAAGTCCGACAAGGATTTATGCTATTCCTACGTATGAATGGAGGCTGGACTGTATGTAGTATGACTGGAGGTTATTGCTGTAAAACAATAACTAACCAGTATTTATATGTATTCTCGTTATCTCTGTTATCCGGACCTGCGAACAGGAAATACTGTTTTCCTCTGCAGGATTTGCGGCATTATAGTGTGAATAATATCAACTCTGTATCGGATGCAAATGTTTGTAACTCTGGAGTTAAATAAATAAATAAATAGTGTTAATAGGGATTAAATAAAAAAAATCCATTGTTCTACAGTGACTTTTATAAGTTTTTTGCGAAAACCATCAACTTTAACGAATTTTCCTGGGCCATACAGTCAACATCAGTCTGCAAAAAACCCACAGTCTTAAGCCGATGAGAACAGCTTAACCGAAAACGTTGCTAATCTTCCGGCTAACTCAAGCCACTGTTTTGATTCCGAGAAACAACGGAGAAAAAGCAGAATATTTGGAGAAACTACGCGTAAAAGAAAAGATGGTTTATCACAAAGGGAAACTGTTAATCGGCGGAAAATTATCTATAGTGCAAATACGGACGCGGATAATTTTTCGAATGCGAATAATATAAAATTCACATAATGAGGGCCAATACGGTTTTACCATCCAGATGATAACACCCAAACACTGGCTGTAAACAGCAAAATTTTTATTTTTCAATAATTAGATTTAAGCAAAAACATTTTTAAATAATAATAAATTTATTATTATTTGAAAAAATTTATTAATTGAAAACAACTTCAAAAAAATACTAAACGTTAAAAATTTTTTATGGTTATCACCTGATAATCAGCTGTTTATCATTAGCATTTTATCTCATATAAACGCATATTTGTAACTATCAGCTGAAATAAAAATATTAGGCTGATATCACCTGATAATCAGCTGACGTTTTGGCACGATTATCAGCAGATTATCAGTTAATAATCAGTTGATTGGCATCTGCTTTTTTTAGTAGGGATAAACCGTAATTGGCTTATTGGCTTTAGATCGTGATTTTTTCTAAGTATAAAATGATTTGCTATTATTTTAAGTTTTCGACTAATACGCGTTAGTTGCGTTATCAGTTTTGACTCGACTAATTTATAAGTATTTTGAGAGACAGGAATTTTATAAGTTTGTGAAATATTCGAAAATATTCTAAGTCTTTTACCTGCTGAAGGCATAAGTTGCTCAAGAGCAGAGACCAGGCGCTTTAGTTGCGCTGGCGCTTAAGTTGCGCTTCGGCTAGTGAGCTAGTACGGGTTGTGCGGGTCCTTTTATAGGCCACGGAGAAAGCGGGAATCGAGCCGCCGGAAAAACTTTCACATTCATACTTGCACACACTCATTCACACCTATATACAAAAGTCATCTACACACTTATAATATAATGCGCGTGCCGCGCCGCTGCTGCGTCGAACTCCTTCTCTCGCGCCGCTGCGCTCGCCACTCAATATATACAGATATGCAAGTGTGTTGCGCGCTCTCACCGCACTAACTGCTGCTGCCGCTCACTGGCTCATGGCGCTGCTGGTGTTATGCTGCTATGAGCTCAGCTGACCCAGAGCGTTTGAATGAAGAGTATGAATAAAGATGAAATTGTGCACTTTCCAGATTTTCCAGGGGATATTTCTGGAGTTTGAACGCAGACCATATACTTATGACTATAAACGAAGTTTGTTGTGGTTAAACTTATTGTAATTTTGAAGGTAGCACTGTATACCGTTCACCATATCTATAATGGTTTAATATCAGAATCATTTTGACACCTAGACTTCGTTTACTGAAAATGAAAATTTATTTTATACTTAGTGCTTTGTACCATAGACCATGTCTCGACATCCGGGAGATTTTAATACCTGGACATTGTCTGCTGTAGTTAAAAATTTTCTTTAGTACGTTTGTTGTGTACCTATAGTGCATTGTATCACAGACTATGTTTCGCCATTCGAGAGGTGATTTTGACACCTGGAAATCGTCTACAGAAAGTGAACATTTTTTTTGTATATTTGTTATATACTTAGTGCGTTGTATCATAAACCGTGTCTCGCCATTCGGGAGGTGATTTTGACACCTGGGCATCGTCTGCTATAGTTAAAAATTTTTTTTGGTACGTTTGTTGTATCCTCAGAGCATTGTATTGTTGACCATTTTCCGCCATTCAGGATGTGATTTTGCAATATTTTTATGTAAAGGTAAAATTTTGCACTTTCCGGATTTTTCAGGGAATTTTTGGATCCAGTGTTAATTATATTAGAAAACCGAGTTAAAAGGATCACATGCCAAAGCTGTTTATTAATATGACATCAACATCTATATTATATCGCGCCTTTTTTAAGTTTATTCGTTTCATCGTCAGATCTGGATATAAAGAATATCTAAAGAACTATGACCGTCACTATGACGAAAATTTCGCAATTTCCCATTTATCTTCTATAGTGATGTAGTTGTGTTGTCCGTCGTAATTAAAATCTAGTCCCTTCAGTATTATTTTTAATACATCACATCGCATCAAAATAAATATATTTTTTCAATAACTAGTTAATATTACTCAATAACAATACATTCTTCAAATTAAATTTAAATTTAAATAATAAGTATTATGCTTTATTATTGTTTGTGTTACATATTTCTATTATTATAAATTTGTAGATTATATATATTTAAAACTTGAATCAATGTTTAAATATAACAAGCAAGCGTTAGCGAGTGCGTTTTTAGCTAGTTATAATTAATAATCCTAGCAATTTATATCAAGGTAAATCAATACGTAAATTAAGGTTTTTATTTGGTTGCCGCAGGGTTTCTTGAATTCTATTGATCGGTTTACACTTCACCAAAGTTTTTTTATGTTCAGAACACATGTGGTTTCCAAATAAGTGTGGGTACATCACAGGATTAGAGCAGGTCGTCATTAGTAAGAACAATGAACTATCCATTTCTCGGCCCCTTATCATCGGTGTACCACAGGGTTCCGTCCTAGAACCCTTACTGTTCGCACTGTATATCAATGACATCGGTTTCTCTCTAGATTCTGACGTGTCTCATTTAGTCTACACAGATGACCTGCAGATTTATAGCCGATGCCGCCATGAAGAGCTCGATTCTTGTTCCGTGAAGATGAGTGCTAACGCCGAAACGATTACATGCTGAGCTAAACAAAACAATCTAAAACTAAATGTCCTTAAAACGATTTCAGGACAGTTTGCGAAATCACAGTTCGCCAAAAAAATTCGCCGAATGTACAATTTGCCGAAGGCACTATTTACCGAATGCACAATTTGCCAAATGGACAATTAACTCGAACAGGTTACAAAATAAAGATTTTTTTACTTAAAAAATGATATTCCACACAAAATAATTACATAATGTTTCTAACCTTCTAACCGTAAGAATGTACAGAAAGTTTATCTACTAACGATTTAACTAAAATTTATAACCTAACTACTCCAACACTAACTTCGGGGAGTGGCTGGGCGCATTTGGTTAGCCGTGGTTAACTCTGGCTGATGCATATTTGTTCCCGGATCTGGAGGTTATAGATCGTGGGTATATATAAAAAAAAACCAACTACCCCAACACCAACTTCGGGGTGGTACTGATCTCGGATGCTACCGAGTTGCTTGACTCCAGTAAAGATGATGGGTGAGTCAACTCCATAACCCAAATAAAAATAATAGGGCGCGAAGCGCACTACAAGTGGTTATGGTTTACTATGGGTAGTGGTCATCGGTGTGTGTCTGCGTACGCGTGTATTAACCCTAAAATACCGCATTTTTAGATATTTGTCGTATATATAAACGGTGATTTTCGGTGAATTTATGCTGATATGAATATTACTCCAAAGTCAATGTGATTAATTAATTTTTGTCAAATAGTGATTTGGTGAACTGTTATCAGCAAACTGCTTGGGCACGCTTAAAACCAGGGCCATCTTTTTCGGCTCCCCCTACTATATTAATGCTTTACTATTTAAATTTAATACCTACATAAACATGCTTGACTCTAAACAAACGTGGGAAGAGCATGCCAACCCAATTATGAAAACTTGCTCGCTCTTTAATGTACAGACTATACTTCTTTAGGACAAGAACTAATCTCGGACTGCACAAGCATATGGTGCAAACCCTTCTGTTTCCTATAATCGACTATTGCTCATTAGTTTACTGTAACTTAAGGACGTTCGATACCAAAATGAAAATCGTTAGAATGTTTTAAGAACAATTAAAATCTGTTAATAAACATGCGATACACTTGTTGGTAAAATATCAGATCGATTGTCAGTATAGTTTTTGCAATAATTGACTTCAAAGTTAGGCTCTTATACACAGGCTCTTATGGGATAACCTTAAAAATGATTAAAACACTAAGATTGCGATTGCTCAAAAATGGTAAGAATAAAATAAAAAACTTTGTAAATCATTGGAAAATTATTTATAAACATGTGCACGAAATTGTAAAACGATTTACAACACCAATTCTGTGTATTGAACGAAAACGTAAACAAAACCGCCAGCTTGTTGGCTGTGAGCGGGGCTGCGCGGTGCGAGGGGCCGCACGCGTGGAGAGAGGGGAGTCTCTCTAAGGGGACACAACACCTTTAAATCCTTAAAAAAAGAATTATGAGTAAAAATGACAAAATTAAAGTAAATTATTTGAAATTTTTTTCAGTGATATTAAGTATAAATACCTTTAACTTTAATGTGCTAAAACCTTAATTATCCCTGCTGATCTATTGTAGCATTTGGTGCAATATTTTGTGAATTTGTTCACTGTCCGTAGGATTCTAAGTGTACAAATGGTTCTTTTGGGCTCAAATTCCAGGATACTTTGTACACCTGTAGTTTTGGTATGAGTGCAGGGATTTGAATTTGAATGTTTAGAAAATGTTTTATACCCAAAAAGATAACATAATAAGCGAAGAAAAAGTAAAAACCCAGTATTTTCATCGACAAACCATTTCTAAGCATTCAAATCATAATCCCTGCAGGTGTACAAAGTATTCTCCTTGAATCTGAGCCCAAAAGAACCATTTGTATACTTGGAATCCTACGGACAGTGAACAAATTCACAAAATATTGCACCGAGTGCTACAATAGGTCAGCAGGGATAATTAAGGTTTTAGCACAGTAAAGTTAAAGGTATTTATACTTAATATCACCAAAAAAATTTTCAATTAATTTACTTTAATTTTGTTAATTTTACTCATAATTTTTTTTCCGGATTTAAAAGTGTTGTGTCCCCTTAACGCAAGAGTTTGACCTAACACTCCAAAAACTGATAAATACAGACATCCGCTACATCTATGGTGTATGAAGGAATAGGCACATCATTCCTTCCAGACGAGAGTTGCAATGGCTTACCACGACCGGATATAGGAAATACACTCCTAGATATCCCTACCTTCTCATCAGAGGCATTGAGAAATTCATTCCACGTAAGCGCCTCCTACTTCTGGAACTCACTACCCTCACTATACGCAATACTACATCCCTTACTATATTCAAGCAGAGTGAAAAAGAATACTATTACACTTAACAAAACACAAACGCTTACATACACCATTCTCTCTTGCTTTCATCATCTCCTCTCACAAACATCACAAAAACTATAAATCATTTTATTATCTGTAAACGAATACATAATGTTAAACTATTTCTCATGTACAACATATTGTACAATAATAAAGAAATCTGATCTAATCTACTCTTATGTCTCTCACACACACACACATACATATACACACACGTGGACGAAGGCTGATCAACCTAGCGCGCTGAGCCTCCTCAAGGACTCCTTCTGGCTGGCTGGTTTTCATCCCACAAAAGCACTCTCGCACTTTACTCTCGGGCACGCACGATGCTGACGTCTAACTTCAGTGAGGTCGGCACGAGAATGATGCGTTGGGTCGCGATCGCGCGCCCTGTGCCTTTTTCCAGCTCTTAAGGGCCCGGCCGATAACGAAGTCTGATTGGCCGGGCAAGTGCAAAATGATCTGATCAGCTGCTCTTTTAGCACCAGCCCGGACCAGCAGACTTCTTGCAACGGTTGGCAAGATTTGCAAATTCCCGGTGCTACGGCGAGTCTCGAGGAATCGTGGGCCTCACTCAAGCCGATCGCCTTTGGCTCGAGACGGCTGTTTGGGGTATTTGCTGCGGGAATCGTAAACATGCCTGGAATATAAGATTGCTCAAATGATGATACCCTGTCAATCTCGGAGGCGCAGATGTATTCTATTGTTGTGTACGTATTTTTGTCTGAGTGATGCGTTGGACCGAAATTGAATGGTTGAAGCTTATAGATAGTAAGCGAATCCGATAGAGTTCTCCTAGTAAAAGAAGCCGTGTGTCACTCAATGTTAAAGTATTCCATACTGAATATGTAATTGTATGCGCTTCTGCAGCTCAGTATGGCTTTTTCCATGTCACCCCAAAAACTTGCCTTTGGTGGGCTGTAAATCGTTCTGCACAAGATTTTTTTTTTAACGAATGAAATTTCTAGAAAAAAATTTGGAATGCTTTCTGTAAGTGGTAGACTGCCTAGAGCGAACAACTTCTTTGGCTGATATGGACTCGTAGACGTAAATGGCGACTTCCCTGCGATCCTCACCAATCCTATTTACTCGAAATAGATTGTAATTCAGTATCTCAATGAGTTTCGAGGTGAGACTTGCGTTGAGAAAGGTCCAAATACCTAATGTTTATTGTGGCTTTCCACTCTTTGAAGATCAAGTAGATAATACCACCTTTACGTCCTCAAGATCGTGCTCGGGTAAACTGAGCTCCACGAAACTATGGTGAATCTCTTTCTCTCTGCGTTCAAGAGGAATATCATACACTATGATTTGCCGAGTCAGTTTCGTATCCATCTTTATTCACAGCCCAGCTTCTGCTAGAGCCCGGCAGTCCCGTAATTCGTCAAGGTCAACCCCCTCAGCTTCGATTCCAATCGCATTGTTGCCTGTATAGTGTGAGCGCTTGGTCTTAATTTTGAGCTTTACTGGATTAATATGATCTGATAAATTGATCCTTCGTTGCCTGCTTGATAAAGATAAAAGGATCTTTTACTTCGTCTTTCAGTTCAATGACATTGATGGTCACCATGTCAGAGTAGATAGCTGGCTTCTGTGTCTAGTGCTTCACAACCTATTAAATGAGCGTGGCTGCCCGGAATCAAAGCACTAAGCTGTGATTTCAGCAGAGGAAGCGTTCCTGGAATCGTTTGTCACCAAGTGGAATCTTGTCACCGCATTGTCGATCTAGTTACACACACGATAAATTGCGGACAGTGTCGTAATCGCGTCACTAATCTCTTGTACATATATGCAAAGTTTCTTCCGATTTTCAGAGAGCTTTTTCGTGCCAAGGAATTTAAGCACGAGGTCCCGCTTAGATAACACTGACTTCACGATCTACTGAATCTGCGCTATAGTGAGTTCACTCTCTCTCCTTTGTTTGCTGCTTGCAAGCGTCCAGTCGTCGAACTCCTCTTCCCTTCTCCGTAGCCGTCATCATCCAAGTCGCTTGGCTCCGACATTGCGGAAGTGAAATTAGGATTTGTAGAAGAAAAGATTTAGAAATTACTCTAAAGAACTGCTTAACGTCATTTCAGGAGGCACAGCACAATGGACTTTGCCTGAGTGCTCAAAAACAACGTGCTCGTGCAAAAACCGACGTAGTTCACCTCCGTTCACATAGCTAAGACTAAGACTACTTTAAATACTAATTAGCTGATTTCAAATTAAGTCTAGCTTTTAAACACGTGTTAAAAATCAAGAATACAATACATTTAACAAAAAAAAGCTAATGAGAAGAATTAATCTACCGTCAGCATCAATAAATGCTCAAAATCTACGCTTAATTACTTAGCTGATAATTTCATTGATGTCTTTTTCGAGAGGAATATCCATATTTGTGTAAGTAGATATTAAGTTATAAGTAAATAGATTAATAACAACTTTAAAAAGCGAAACATTATTATAATGTCCTTGTGAACAATAGATACATTCTTTTGATAGATGTCATTTATAAAATTTATACATTCAAAAAAGTCAAAACAAAAACAAACTGAAGAATACTAACTTTTGAGTGTAAATTGAAACCCTGGACACTAGAGACCAGAAGCACGCGATCAAGATGAAAAAAAAACACTAGCTTTTTAAGATTGAATTTAATACAGGCAGAGGGCGTTAAGATCTAAAGTTCTTGAGATTATTATGGTTATGACTTTTGTTTACATTTTTTAAATGCTATAGTCACGTTTGTATTAAGGTTTAGCAGACTCCGTCAACAAATATTCATCAATAAAATTAGTTTAAGCATTCCTTAATTTTCATTTTGTGTATGAAGAGTTAGTGTATTTATTTTGAAATGAGCGCCCCTTACGAAGACGATGTGCGGATATCTGTTATCAGAGTTTTCTGCGCAGATTTCTGCACAAAATTTAAACCGTCTCCTTTAAATTTCCAGAAAATTCTTAAAATAAAAAAAATAAAATAATGAATGCCTATAAAGGTGTTGCCATTCAGATAATAACACTTTAATAAGAGGGGACAACATTAAATTTAAATTTCAAATTAAAATAGTTTTGCATTGTTGTACAAAATTTTATAATAATACAAAAATATTTCAATGTTGTTTCTATGTTGTTGCAATGCTCATTAAACATTATACAATCCAATAGCGATGTTCCCTGAATAGTTGCAGCAATATTAATGAGGTTCTGTGCAATATGGCGAAATCTGGTGATGCAATCTTTAGGCAATGTTCCCAAAATATTGAATCATGACTACTGCCTGAATCTGACGCATCTGCCAAAGGAGCTTCAGAAAATATTGCCGGAAGATTGGATGCTACATAGGAAAAAAATTAAATAGTGTATAAAATTGCACAATGACATAAGCTATACAATGTATACGGGTCCCCGCATATCACCAGAATAATGAAATCAAAGAGGTTAAGATGGGGTAGGACATGTGACAAGAATAGACGATGATCGTAGGGCAGCGCGTATAATAAAGAGCAAGCCAAATGCAATGCGAACTCTAGATCGACCTAGACGCAGCTAGTAAAAATAAATTTAATGAAAATTGGGTGGGGAGAGTGCGAGATGGGTGGAGTTAGCACATAATAAAGATACGTTGATAAAGGCTTGCATAGATGTATTGATGAACTTTCAATTTCAAAATGCCATTAACAAAAAGTATTGGTCACCTGTCTATAAAAGCGTCTCGTAAGAATATGTTGCAGGTATTTGTGCATAATATATATTGTGTTCATATTTTACATAGCTCATGGTCCCACTTATTATTAGTTTCACCCTCACCATAATCTAGATATATTTTATTACTTTGTCATAGTAGCGATTTCTAAAGATCCAAGTTATTATAAAATATATGATTTCTTTTCGTTGCAGGAAAAAATCGTGCTGAAGCTTGTTGTCAACAGTTATCAGAATTAAACAATTACGTGCCAACACGATATTATTCTGGACCACTTACATACGAGATTCTAAAAAATTTTAGTGTTGTAGTAATCACTGAAACTTCACTTGACGAACAACTTAGGATTTCTGAAATCACTCACAGTAATAATATTGCTCTTATAATAGGAGAAACCCGTGGTTTATTCTCTCAAATATTTTGTGATTTTGGAGATAGCTTTTCTGTTATTGACGCTACTGGAGAACCCCCAATAAGTGCTATGGTAGCTAGTATATCTCGAGATAATCAAGGTGTTGTCACATGTCTGGATGATACACGTCATGGAATGGAAGATGGTGATTATGTTACATTTTCTGAAGTGCAGGGTATGAGTGAATTAAATGGTTGCGAACCGAGGAAAATTAAAGTTCTGGGTCCTTACACATTTAGTATTGGAGATACATCTATGTATTCTGAATATATTCAAGGTGGTATAGTAACCCAAATCAAAATGCCAAAAAATTTACATTTTCGTCCACTAAAAGATGCACTTATGAACCCAAACATTGTAATTAGTGATTTCGGAAAATTTGATTACCCTGAGCAAACACATTTAGCGTTTATTACTTTACATCGATTTATGAAGCATAAACATCGTTTGCCTGAGGCTTGGAATACAGAAGATTTTCAAGAATTCTTGAATTTAGCTATTAACATAAAAAGCGAATATAAACTGAATTGTGATATTCAAGAAGATCTTTTTGGTCTTTTTTGCAAAACTTCATGTGGTGATTTCAGCCCAATGAATGCGGTTGTTGGAGGTATTATTGCACAAGAAGTAATGAAAGCTTGTTCTGGTAAATTTCATCCAATATTTCAATGGTTGTATTTTGATGCCGTCGAATGTTTACCAAAATGCCAACCAGAAATCAATAAAGAAAATTATTTATCTGAAGGATCCCGTTATGATTATTTTATTAAAATTTTTGGTAAAGATTTCCTGGAAAGGTTAGCTAATTTGAAATATTTTATCGTTGGAGCAGGAGCTATTGGATGTGAGTTATTGAAAAATTTTGCTATGTTAGGAATAGCTACTAAAGATGGCAACATTACTGTAACAGATATGGATTTTATCGAAAAATCTAACCTCAATCGACAATTTTTATTTAGACCTGCTGATGTTCAAAAGTCTAAAGCGTCAACAGCTGCTGCTGCTATTAAAAAGATGAATCCTGAAATCAATATCATTGCTCACGAAAATCGTGTTGGACCAGAAACGGAAAAAGTTTATAATGATGAATTTTTTGAATCTTTAGATGGCGTTGCAAATGCTTTAGACAATGTCGATGCTCGCATATATGTTGATCGTAGATGCGTTTACTATAGAAAACCACTACTAGAATCTGGTACTTTAGGCACGAAAGGAAATACTCAAGTAGTAGTGCCGTTCTTGACAGAATCATATAGTTCTTCACAAGATCCACCTGAAAAAAGTATCCCTATTTGTACTTTAAAAAACTTTCCTAATGCAATAGAACACACTTTGCAATGGGCTAGAGATAATTTCGAAGGCTTATTTAAGCAAAGTGCAGAAAATGCTGCACAGTACATTAGTGATTCCCACTTTATTGAAAGAACTTTAAAATTACCTGGCGTACAACCTCTTGAAGTTTTAGAGTCTGTCAAAACAGCTTTGGTGGACGAAAGACCTAAAACATTCGACGAATGCATTACATGGGCTCGCTGTCATTGGCAAGATCAGTATAATAATCAAATTAGACAGCTGCTTTTTAATTTTCCTCCTGATCAAATAACGTCAAGTGGTCAACCATTTTGGTCTGGACCCAAGCGTTGTCCCGTTCCATTAGACTTTGATGTCAGTAACGAATTGCATTTAGATTACATAATCGCAGCTGCTAATCTAAAAGCAATTGTATACGGTATACCAATCAATAGAAATAGAGACGAAATAGCGAAAATTGCTTCTACTGTGGAGGTACCAGGATTCACACCAAAATCTGGTGTTAAAATAGCTGAAACAGATTCTCAAGTTCAAGTATCAAATGGTAACGGTAACATTGATCATGAACGATTAAACCAATTATTAGTTGAGCTTCCGAAAGTTGAGGAATTGGAAGGTAAGACCAATAAAAAAATTTTGTATATGATTTAGATAAAATTTTTTACGCCTTATTTAGTTTCCAATAAAATTATGTTTTTGTAATCATTTGCTTATCTGAAATAATATTTTTTAATAACGTAACAAAACGCCGAAATTGCAGTATCGCACTGTAGGCCCAATCACTTATAAATGGTACAAATTAGTAATTAGATTAAGCATGCAAAGAAAATAGGATAGTAAAGTAGGATACCGACTATTTACCCCTGAACGCAGTATACAATTTTTTGTAGAAGGCAGAAAAAATATTGTAATTATAATTCAAATTTTTTGAAAGTTATTACAAAGAGTTTTCACATTTTTTTACAGAGAACTAAAGAACCTTGAAGCATCCCGTGGGCTTCATATCCAGTTATCGTTATAAATGCAGTGCGTGTATATGTTTGTGTGCGTGCGTGCGTGTGCGTGTGTGTGCGTGTGTGTGTTTTATGTGGCGTAGGCAGAGCAAGTTCTGCATAAGTGGCCCTCCGACACCGGGTCCCCACAGATACTATCGTTGAACAATACTTTAACCCGTTAACTAGCCTTTTTTGGCTTCTCCTTTAAAGTTTGACATTTCCATACATCCCCCATTCACCAAGGTGATTAGGGGTTCAGGATCAAACTCGTTTACTTCATTCTGCATCGTCCCGCTATTTTCTTCATTCTGCATCGTCCAGCCGTCTGTTTTCTGCAGCATCGTCCGGTCGTCTACTTCGAGCAGCATCGACCGGTTATCCTGTGGACAGACTCAACCCCGACACCTACGTTACTCTGCATTGGATGAGGGAGTCTAGGCTCAACTCTGTTACCTACATTCCTCAACATCGGTCTGAGGAGCACTTAGAGGTGCTCAACCCTAGCTCCTACGTTCCTACGAGAATGGTCCTTACGTAGTTGTTTACTGCGCATCAGCCATCTTTCGATGCTAGCATAGCTGTCATTATTGACTCAGGGGTCACCCAAGTCTGAAGGTAACACTTGAGTTCTTTTCATTCCATTTCGTATGGCGAACAGCCACAGAAGACATGCTCCGCATCTTCATTTGCTTCCAAACATAGTGGGCAATTTCGGTTGTCCTCTATTTTGAAGCGGCGTAGGTAGTCTCGAAAGCACCTATGTCTGCTCAAAAACTGCGTTAGGTAGTAATTCACTTCCCGGGTCGTCTTTTGGACTAGTCAACAATCCTTGATATAAGGCGGTGCGTCCATCGCCCCTTTTCGCTGGAGTTCCATCATCTTTGCCACTCAGCTAGGGTTTGTTCCTTTGCGGATTTCCAAATTTGTTTTGAATTATTTCACCACGTCGGCTTTCTTCGCACATATACTTTCTTTCTGTTCCTATCAGGTCAATAGGTGGCATACCTGAAATAACGCACACTGCACCTCCTGATACTGTTCGGTAGACAAAAGCGACCCGCAATACACTGCTCCTATACACTGTTGACAGCTTTCGTGCATAGGACTTCACCAACATGGCGTCCTTCCATATTGGGGCACATATAACATAATTGATGTAGTTACACTGGCTAGGAGTAACCTTAAACCCTGCGTTGGTCCACCCACATTTAGCATTAGTCGCGATAGTGCAGCACCGACTTTTGCTGCCTTATTGCTCACCCTCTCGAAATGCTGCTTAAACGTTAGTCTGGTGTCCATGGTGATTCCCAGGTACTTAATGGTCGGCTGAGAGTCTATTTTGTGTCCATTTACTGTCAGTGTTATTGTCTCTATTTTCTCCCTACTAGATATAAGGATAGCCTTCGTTTTATGGCTAGCAAGCTCAAGTCCAGTCTGCTTTAGCCAATCGTGGATTATACCTACTGCCTCGTTAGCGATTTCCGTCATCTCTTCCTTTTGCTTTGCCACTACCACTACTTCAATGTCATCTGCAAATCTTACAACCGATGCCTCTTCGAGTAGCTCTAGCCTGAGTACTTCATCGTACATGATGTTCCACAATGATGGGCCAAGCACTGACCACTGTTGAACCCCTCCGGATACCTTATAGGCTTTTGTGCCGTTCTCTGTGTCATACAGTATCTTCTTATATATGCAGGTACCTCTTTTTTTCGTAGTGCCTCATGTATCTTGCCCCAGCTGGCTGGGTTAAACGCATTTTTAACATCTAGTGTAACAATAGCACAGTACTTTTTGGCTTCTCCTTCCTATCTCTTCCCTTCCTTCTATTTCAATTCTAGCGGTGTCGACTACTAAGCTGACGACCTCAAGAGTGGAGCGGTTTTTTCTAAAGCCCGTATTGATATTCCATTATCCCACCTAATTCTTTAATAACTTGGTCCATTCTAACACCGACTATGCGCTCTAAAATCTTGCCCGGAGTGTCCAGCATACAGAATGGTCTGTATGAGGCTGCTTCTCAAGGTGGCTTATTTCCTTTTGGTAGTAGTACCAGGCGTTGCTTCTTCCGGTTCAGTGTGCGTGCGTGCGCGTGTGCGTGTGCGTGTGATTTATGTTGCGTTGGCAGAGCAAGTTCTGCACAAGTGGCCCTACGACACCGGATGCCCACAGGTACTATCGTTGAACAATACTTCCGTGGGGTCCGTTAAATAGCCTAGTCGGCTTCTTCTTTGAGGTTTGATATTTCCATACGTCTCTCATCCACCAAAGTGATTAGGGGTTCAGGGTCAAACTCGTCTTCTTTTTTTTACATTAACCCCGTCTTCTTGCTCCTATGCTTTCGATGCTGTTATATTCAGCACTTCGCCTGCTATTGCCATATCTTAAGCTCTTTTTTCCTTTTTCTTTGTTCTGTCCAGCGCGCCTGAATACAATGCTTGGCCAGTCAACAGAGATTTTTTGTATGACAAAAATATATGCAGCGATCCGCCTGTGCGATCATTAAAATACAGTCCGTAGATGTTTGCTGATGTGTTTCCAACTCGCAACTTGCAATCAATTTGTTATCAACAATTTGGTGAAAAACCGCATTTTTTTTAGTTTTTTGCGTATAAAACAAAAACTACTCCATCAATATGAATTTCGTAAATGAAAAAGTTGTAGAGTATTAAATTACGAAGAGAATGAGACGTCGAACAATCCGATCGGTTGATTAGAACCGGAAAAATTCTGGAAAAAAAAAAAATTTTGCATTTTTTCCGAAAATTCGTAACTGCTATTTATGAAGATTAGGAGCTAAAATTTGGCACAGAATTGTGACACAATTTGTTAATTTCGATTTTTTTATGCATTTTTTTGTCCGGAGCCTTGTTACGTTTTAAATGGTCAGATTTCAATTCTAATACTGGCATTAAAAAGTATTAGTAAAATACTAAAAGATGTACATTTCAACTTTCTGTAGAAATGCATTGAAATGGTCGAAACATGGAGTTGAAAATCGGCAAAATAATCAACGTCACCTTTATAGCGTTTATCTTTACGATATCTTTCCTCGTGCTTTTCTCTTAACTATATCAGCAAAACTTTGAGTTGTTTAGCCCGTTTTGTGATGCGTTTTACGTCCTTTGGTGTAGACTGGAAATCCTCGATAAGCTCATCCACTTCCTTCTCCAGATTTGTTATATACTCATCTTCTTCCTTGCGAAATTTTATAGCTTCTTGTCGGGACTTCCGCAATTCCACGGGTTGTCGAGGTGCTGTCCGTGCTCTTAGCGCTGGCAACGCTTGTCAAACTTTTCATTCTGCTCGTTCTTAGTCCAAGAGATTCTCTTCCTAGTCGAAGCTCTGGCACCTTTAAAAGTGACGCACTTTTTTCTCAATCATTATCAGCTCTTCCAACACCTTCGCGAGGCCCGTTTTAATTGGCCGGTGTACGATAGTTCTACCCTCGGCGTACTCGATTGTTTCCCTGATTGTATCCTTAAAGGCTGTCAAGTGATCATCTTGCTTTCCTGGTTTGGGGGTTGGGATCCCTGATGTCGATGATTCCCGTATTCTCCTTATTCTTTGTTCTCTTATCTTTTTCTCCTTGTCTTCTCTACGCACGTGCGCCGTTTAAGCCGTTCCGCCGCTCCCCAGCCACTCGCGTTATCCCCTGCCTCACATCCCATCGTAAGGCATCCTTCGCCAGTCATGGTGGCCTCGGCAAGACTCCTTTTGACCAAGCAGGGCCCTGTCCCGGGCGCCATCCTGCACTACTACGCCCAAGAAGATTTTTTCTAGTTGATAGGGTAGCCAGGTCCTGTTAGCTAGACGGACCCGGGCCCCTGTACTATCCGATAGCCTAGGAGCACCAGCAACCCACTTTTCGAGCTGTACCCTCCATGCTCAGGCTTGAGAGGCCAGCCCGGGTAACCTAGTAGAGCGCAAGTGGCTAGGAAAGACAACAGTCAGGCCGCCCGGTCACATGGCGGGCCCGTATCTCGGGTACCTCAGGATCGGAATTTATGTGGAGCGTGCAAACTAAAGTCCGTAGTACTTCCACTAAGGTCGCAGGAAACAGTTTTTCAGCCGCACACGAGGCGACCTTTGTACCGCCCTGTTTGATTGAATAGTCTGGGGACGCCAACCCCCGTAGGGAGCAAACTCCCTTCCTGGACTCGTGCGTGCGCGCATGTGTGAGTGCGTGCGTGCGTATGTGTTCATCATCACACTACATCTATTAAAGACATTAATCTGCGATCTGATTGGTTACGAAATAAATAGCTGGTCTCAATATAGTTATGATTTTGAACTTCTAATCTCAAGATAATTGATCCCTAGAAGCGAGTGTTAGGTTCAGCTAGTTTGATTAAACTTATAGTTTAACGAGTAGGTTGCCAGTTAAAATGGTCGTTTGTTAGTTTAAAGATTGAGGTGTCAAGTAATTAATATAAAAATAAATTAGACCATTGGGACAAGCAGATCATACAAATCCGTTTTCGCTTAGCTAATCCATTCAGCTTATTACATAAATTAGTTTCAAATTAAAACCATATTTTCACGATACGTACGTTATGCGTGTTTAAATTATACGTTGCTGCGTAGAAAAGAAACACTCGCCACCATCTAGCGATGGTTTGGATATGAGATCCAAGTGTTTGTTAGTTAAGCGTGACTTTATTAAATTATCGCGTGAGCGGTTTACGTCGTACTCCCTAGCCGGCAAGTACAATACGGACGTAGCCCGATATTGCAAAAGGCACTTGGCAGTACTTAGACTGCAACTTCCCGGCTTATGGGGGCAGTTGTTAGTTAAGTTCGAGATAGTCGTCTGCTGTCGGTAAGTGAAGAAGCAGTGCCTAGTCACGCTGCCTTCTTTTCACTGTATTAATAGTACTTTTACTCCTCGGAATATCTTGTTGTAGCGGAAGGGACCCTCCAATAGGCTCTCATGCTCTTGCTAAAAAAGTAACGCTTGTCGTGCTTTTTATGAGCCAGGAGGGAATGTTTCCGCAAATTGGCATCGGACTTAACCTGTAAAGCAGTCACATCAGCCAAGAAACGGGTGGATGTTATTCCTGCTTCTCGACGAGGCTGCCCGAGAGCAGAAACGCGCCTCTTCTCAATGCATCATCATCTTGCTGTATCACGCTAATTTCCAACTACCATCAAGGAGACGAAGATCCTAATTTAACATCTTTGAGGTTAGAGTGTTGTTTCTTCCATCTCTCTCACTCGGCGCGCGAAATCACGGCCCCGTCCACCACTCTGGCCGCGCGTGCGCTTTCATTTTTCCACCAGAGTGCGACACTTTGACCTCGTATAACTTCTCAGTGTTAGCAGCACTGCCCTGTTGCGCGCGTAATTCAACATTTCAAATATTCTAAAATTTAAAATTTTGAAATTTCTTAATAATTAAAATTTAAAATGGCTCCGTCCTGTTGTCAAAAACGTAAGAAGATACCCCGCCCTAGAACTTTTATGCGTAGATGTAAGGACTGCAATGATCCCTTCCACAATGATTGCCATGATTAGACGGCAATAGGGGAGAATAAATACATCTGCGTAACTTGTAATACTAAAAGACTGAGCAGTAGTACGAGCGAAAATAATAAGACCAAAAGTAAAAGTAAAACCAAAAATAAAGAGAAGCTTGTTGGGTCTGATGACAACTCAGCTCTAACCCGGGATTAGGATGACACTGCTATAGACAATTTTCACAAAGACACTAGTGTGCAAAAAGTAAATCTTGCTGCGTCAAGACTGCCGAAATCAGCAGAAAATCTGTGATTGATTCCCCTGCTGACCTTAGCGCGGTCCGCTACTGTAAATTACCATCATCGATGCTTGATCTTCTTAGCAATCAATTTAATATACCTGAAATGGCGATTAACGATCTTAAGTCTCAGCTTGTGGCGAAGCTTGATGCCATCGGCACAGTGTCGACACCTTCTTCAACATCGGAGAAACTAATAAGTGGATTGACTGATAAGGTGTCGTCTCTAGAAGAGAAAATTATTGACCAATCTTCTAAAATAGATGGCCTTCACAAGGATTGACTGCTGCTATTACTAATTATATAATAAGTTCTAATGACTAAAATAAACACCATGGTAAATGGTGCTAAACTCTCGGGTAATAGTGACAGCGGTAGCCTTATAACACCAACCTCGACGACTCGCATGTGATGGTCTCTTTAAAAGATCTTGACAAATCCGTCAATGTTCGCTTCTCGAACAGTAACAATAACAGTGTAAATAATGTAGATAGTATTAATAAGATTAGTGTTAATGACGATAACGCAGACAATCCCCGCGCGCTTTCTCAGCCACCTTGTGGAGGGGACTGTTCTGATCGGTGTAGGGATCGTTCCTCAACGGATGGCAACGGATGTGAAATTATTGTTTCTAATATTTTTGATGGTCCAGATGAAAAAAGACAGGATATTGCTCACGCTGTTCTTAACACTATCCTGCCATCCATTACGAGGGACGATATTCGACCGATGCGCCTACTACGTCGTGAGAGATACACTAATACTAGTACATCGGAGAATACCACAACGCGCCGTCATGTGCCGTGGGTAGTAAGCCTCTCAAACCATAAACTGGTTACTGACAGAATGCGAGCGAAAGCCAGGTTTACAGCGTTTAGTACGCGCAGCATCGGCTTCTCGTCTCTGTCAGGAAACGCGTAAAAGCCTAATTCAAAGCAAAATATTTATTAATGAACTACTTAGTAAAAAATTGTTTATTCAATTTAAAAGTCTCAAAGAACTAGCTAGCGGTTTAGGTTTGAAGTACATTTGGCACAGAGGCGGTCGTTTCCTGGTAAAGATACGGGATGGCGAAATATCTGACCTGTTTGCGTCGGCAGCTGACCTTCATGCGATAGCGGCTTCCTACAAGGATCTAAATAACAACGAAGTTCCTGAAAATATCTCAAGTAGTCGACCTTCAGCTGGTACTGCGTGACTAGGTGCTGACACAGTCGGAGAGTCAAGGCTCGAAGGTTTAAGGGCAGGTTTCCTGAATGCGACTTCACTTAACCATTTCGTCTCTTTCAGTCAGTTCCTTGCATCGCCCCATTATCATCTCTTTGGGTTGGCTGAGTCACGCTTTGGACCAAAAGTGGGCGATGAATGCGTACATATTGATGGCTATTCCGTTCTCAGGCAGAATAGAAATACGCAGGGTGGTGGTGTTCTGCAGCAGGGCAGCCTTCCACCGGTATTCGTGGCTGTTATTTATCGGTCTCCAGGCGTGTCCTTTACTGCGAACTCGGATCTGCTGGACGATTTGTCAAACTACTCGTCTGGCTTTAATCATAGGATTGTGATGGGTGATTTGAATGCGAATCTGTTGTCGTCATTGCAGGATACAGTGTTTGTTAGGGAACTTGCTTGTAAGTTTAACCTTAAATTGGTTGACCATGGTCCGACCCATCACGTTGGCGATTCGCATACATGGATTGATGTCATTTTCACCGATGATGACAACGTAGTGCTGAGTTCCAATAACACCATGGCACCATTCCCTAGTAGACACAACCTTATCGATGTTGAAATTGAGTTTGCAACGCTCATCAAGCCACGTGTGCTGCATGATTTCACGTAGAGAGATTTCAAATCGATCCGGCAGGATAAGCTTTTAACACTTCTAAGCTCATGCGACTGGTCGAAGAAGGAACATCCTCCGTGGATTGATGCTGAACTGAAACATCTACTTGACCTTCAAGAATCGGTGCGATATCGTCACTCGCGCACGCGGGACCCTAGGCTGTGGAGTCAATATCAAGCCCTCGCAGCTGATACGGAGCAACGCATAAAAGAGGCGCGGGAATCATTCATCCATAATAGAATTTTTAAAGCCCTCGAAAGCAACAAAAATGTCTGGAGTGAGTTGAGATGCCTGGGGCTTTTGCCGAAAGTCCGTGATGAGTTTCATGGATTTACTCCTGATGAGCTTAACTCTCATTTCGCCTCGGTGTCCATCTCTGGCTCCGAGCGTGATGCTAATCTGGATGACATCCTTTCGAAAGCTAGTGCAGATGGCTTCAAGTTTTGAGAGGTTACCTTCTCCGATGTGGTCCTGGCTGTTGCTCATTTTTCTACTCAGGCGAAGTGCGAGGATGGCATACCGCAAAGGGTCATCGCTAAGTCTCTCCCTGTTCTGGGCCCTTACCTGGCGAGCATTTTTAGCACCTCCCTTTCAGGTGGAGTTTTTCCGTCGATCTAGAAAGGGGCACACTTAGTGCCATTTAAGAAGAAGTCGATTCCATCTGCTGTGTCCGATTTTCGCCCAATTGCTCTCCTAAGTTTTCTCGCGAAAGTTCTGGAAAAAATTGTCTACGATCAGATCCTGGAGTTCATCTCAGCTCATAGACTTCTAGATTCTTGCCAGTCTGGCTTTCGGCAAGAACACAGTACGCAAACAGCGTTACTTAAACTAACAGAGGACATCAGGGAGGGCACCGACAGCAAACAACAACTGCTGACCATCTTGTTGTTGTTTGACTTCAGTAAGGCTTTCGATAAGATTTCTCCGTCTAAACGTCTGCAAAGGCTGATCAGGATGGGCTTCTCCAGAGGTGTAATCACGTGGATACGCTCATATATTACAAGACGTAATCAAAAAGTGGTCACAAGGCTCGGTTCTGGGGCCCTTGTTTTTCATGCTTTACATTACATGATCTCAGTGAGGTTCTTGTTAAATTGAAGGGTCCAGAGGATGTATTGGAGAGCAGCTTTGACTACTTATTGTACGCGGATGACCTGCGAGTATACACTAGGGTCGATCGGGATCATCTTCAGGAGGGCATTGACCGCCTGTCAGCTGTTGCACGAGCTGTGTCTGTCGCAAGTGGATTCGATTAGCCGCAAAGTTAACAAAGCCCTTTACGGGCTCAGATCCTTTAGGTCATGTATAACTGAGGCGTTGCGTATACAGTTGGCAAGTGCACTTGTTATTTCACATCTTGACTACTGCTCGCTAGTGTATCTTGACATATCATGCGAGCTGCAAAACAGTCGCAGAGGCTTCAAAACTCCTGCATAATATACATCTGCAGAGTCAGAAAATACGAGCACATCACGCCCTTCAGGAAAAAACTGGAATGGTTGAGGGTTGTGGAAAGAAGGAAATATTTTGCATTGGTACTTCTCTATAAAGCATGCAATATGGGCCAACCACCTTACATTGCAGCTCTTTTAAAAAAAAATACAGCCAGAACATCGGCGAGAGTTGCTAGAGAGCAGACCATTGCGAGTTCACGCAAGGACGTGGGCTTAAAGTCCCTTAAGACCGAGGGAGCGCGCCTGTGGAACATGATTCCCTTCGAGTTCAGGAATCTGCCCTCTCTGAGTAGATTAAAATCAGCAATGCGAAGGTACTTCTAGGAAAAGTACATTAGATTATAAGCCAGCTGGCGAAAGTGTGATTGTTCTGCGAACGAAAGCTGTATTTGTATATATATATTTATGTGTGCATTAGTATGTGACTACCTGTAATGTCTGCGTTTGTATTGTGATATCATATCGATACGGTACGTTACTTTATTTCGACGTTACTTTTCTCTGTAATATGCTAAGAATCCTGCAGTGCAATTAACTCGTGACAATCTGTGATAAATACGAGCAATGTTAATATGACTACGTACCTGTGTTAATATGTGATAAGCATGATCGTCTATGTAATGACTTTTATGCTAAAATGTAATTCCTGTATTTTTTTTTACTTTATGCCACATAAATTACTACTAATAATAATAATAATAATAATTCACTGTGCCAGAGCTTCGTCGTAACTATACCTCTGTGAGCACAAGCAAAATAGACGCATGGAGCTTAGCACGAGTGCCTATTCCTCCGGCCAGTGTTAGTAAACTTACAAATTAGCACTGAACATAAAACACTAAAAACATGAATCCGCTATTGAGCGATTCAATCACTACACTTACACTGAAACTTAAAATGAAGCAATTCAACACTTCTCGCCGTTGCTCTCTGGAATGCAGATGGCTTTGGATAGGACCTTGAGTGTGCTCGCGTGGCCTCGAGAATTTGTTGCGTGGAAACAAAGAGTAAGACAATATGTCGTATTGAAGAGTTAGATCGTATCTGCTCGCGCTGCGAGACTCTGCTCTTTGGAAAGAAGAATTTTCGGCGGCTCGGGCATTCGAAGCGATGCGAGAAACAAATTGGCATCTACACGTGTTTATCTCCGCGCATGGCTCTCGCCATTGCTCTCACTCATACAAGCTAACTTAACGCGTATGTGCGAGCAGAGTGTCCCCCTATATAATTATATTATATATATATATATATATATATATATATATATATATATCACATCTGGACATCGTCTACAGGGAGGTACAATTTCTTTTTCGGTAGATTTCATGTACACCTCGTGCTTATTCTTGTAGACAATGTCTCGTCGACCTAGAGGTTACTCTGAAACCTGGACATCGTCTACAGGGTGTTACAATTTCTTTTTTGGTAAATTGAAATATACACCTGGTGCTCATTCCCCTAACGATGTCTCGCAGACCTAGAAGTCACCCTGACACCTGGGCATCGTCTACAGGGAGGTACATATTTGTTTTTCAGTAGATTCGATGTACACATAGTGCTCATTCCCGTCGACCTAGAGGTCACCCTGACACCTGGATATCGTTTACAGAAAGGAAGGATTTCTTTTTCAGTAGATTCGATGTACATCTGGTGCTCATTTTTGTAAACAGTAATTTATCAACTTAAGGGTCATTCTACCGATTCGATATTGTATACGAAGAGTTTTGCCTTGTTTCGATATATTATTGTAGTAAAGCTTATTACTTTGGTATTTTATTTTCATTAATGTATGTATTATTTATTTTTGAAAAATATTATTCACTCTTTGCGTTTAACAGAGTTGAGACTTTACATTTTATATTGAGTAGTATTTTGTCAAATCTTATAAGTATTTTTTTTTTTTTTTGTTCAAAGCACGAGGATAAAAGCTATATGTAAAAATTATAATTTTGATATTTTCATAATTTATTGATTTAAAACATAAAAAATTGCCATCTTTGAACAGACAAAGATTCTCCCATTTTCTTCCCAAAAATTGATAAAGCTGGCTCTTTATATTTATATATGGATGATTCTCTCTCAAGTCAAAGATAAATATTTGTATTATTGCCCAAACTGCATATATTTGTTCTATACGATACCCTTGACTCTCAAACAAATTTTCAGCGCGATCCCTTTACTTGGCTTCGAGTTATAGCTGGTCAGAGTTGGGGTTTCAAGAAATTTTTGCCTGTTTTAATCATCTTTAGCTAATAATAAACAACAAATAATGAAATAACAAAATTTTTCAGGCATTAGCCTCCATTTTCCGTGCTAACATTCAGATGGTAGCACCTGTAAGACCACTTATTTTTATCAAGTTTTAAATATTTAGTTTATGTCATTTTCATAAAATCAAAATATTTAGAAAATTGTTGACACGTCTAATATCTGGTCTGCAAAAATTATCTCAAATCCATATACTGTAAACTTTCTTTCTCTACTGAGAAAAGGTGGTTTTAAGAAACTCATATAGTTACATAGGAATTCCAATCCTATTTAGTCACCGTCTTTATAAGAAAGAGAGTTATATAAGAAACAAAACAGCGATAACGCTCATAGGGACTAGGGTCTTTCGATCATAAGCCTTTCGGCCGATCGCGTCAGTACGAGTCTGGCCGCATTAGAGAGAGCACATAATAAATGGACTTATAATTTTATTTCCTTGTGTTCTCTATCTTCACCTTATATCCACGTATTCCAACATCTAATCACGTCATTTAATGACGTCAGTTTATAACATCATTTATTTATTTATTTATTAACCAGACAAAAAATTACATATTATTTACATAATAGTAAAATTCCCGCAGAGGTAAACGCAGTTACCTGTTCGCGAGGCCGGTATACTTACTAACTAAAGTTCCTTATAACTAAAATAAAATCTATTTCAAGATATGTAGTACCTAACTTACACTTTAACAGTTTTACAATATGAAAGATTGATTAATAACGTTTTAATAAAATTTGTATACAGAATACATAGCAATTTATAAATACATTATCTATATTTCTTATTAATTTTATAAAAAAGAAGATTTTTATTTACGTGTGAAACTTAACCCATTCTCTTAGTTTATAAGTATAATTCTTAGAGATTAAAGTTTTTAGGTTATTTGGCAGATCATTATAAACTCCTATGGCTTTAATATAACTATTCTTATTACTTATAGTCTTAAGTCTCCTAGGTATCTGAATGCTTTTATTCCTAGTTTTGCTTTCTGAATTTAAAAATTTAACTTTTAATGTGTTGTAGTGGTGTATTAGTGATTGATATGCAAATAGTTGCCCAATACTCAATGGATTATCCTGAGCAAAATTATTTTTGTTTATGATTTTCAAAATTCTGTTTTGTAGCCTTTGTAATAGATTGGTAACAGTAGAGTAAGCACCACCCTAAGCTACTATACCATAATTTATAACACTATGAAAAAATGCATAATATATCATTTTTAAAGTTTTAATTTGCATAAATCTATTAATCTTTCTAAAAATAAATACCATATATTTCAACTTATTTATTAAATACTGTATATGATTTATCCATTTCATATTATAATCAAAAATAATTCCTAAGTACTTGGTATTTTCAACCCTTTGATGTCTTTGCCATCAATTTGTATTAAAAAATCTTTAGGTACGCTATCAGAGTAGTTCCCGATAGTCATACAAACTGTTTTGTCAATGTTTAGTGATAGCTTATTTAGTGCAAGCCAGTTAGATACTTTATACAGGTAGTTAGTCATTTTTTCCTCTACTCCTGTCCAAGAACTATCCGTCGAAATAATTGCTGTATCATCCGCATATGATATTATTGAATTTGGAGGCATATTTTGCGAGAGATCATTAACATATATAATAAAAAACAGTGGACCTAAGATAGTACCTTGTGGTACACCCGTAGTAATTGTTTTGGATTCGCTTATACAGTCATTAACATTTACTCTTTGATTTCTACCTTCCAGATAACTTGTTATAAGTTTGTGTGCCGTGCCTCTGATTCCATAATTGTAAAGTTTATCAAGTAGTATCTTATGATCTACCGTATCAAAAGCTTTCGCAAGATCGAGAAAAGTGATTGCAATCGGGGTACTATTGTCTAATTTCTCATAAATAATCTTGGTTATTTCTGCCAGAGCATCTTTCGCACCTCTATTTTTAACAAAACCATATTGATTACTGGATAAAATATTAAATGTACTAATAAAACTCAATATTCTATTATAAATAATTTTTTCGAAGATATTTCCTACATTGGATATTAAAGATATTGGTCTATAATTAGTTATATTCCTCTTGTTTCCAGTTTTATGTATCGGTATTATATCAGCATTTTTTAACGCAGTCGGCCATATAGATTTTTCTATGCATATATTTATAATATGTACCAGTGGGTCTACTATGTACTGTGTTAGAGTTTTTAGTGATTTAGAGTTTATGTTGTCTACTCCTCCATTCTTTAATTTCATATTTTGAATTATGCCAGTAATTTCAAAGTAATTAGTAGGCGTAATAAAAATAGAATTATTATTTATCTTTGGTAATTTGACGTTTACATTAATTGGTTGCACTATTTGATCACTCAATGTTTTGCCGATGCTACTAAATTAAGAGTTGAAATGGTTAGCAATATCTGTATGATTATTTATTAAATTTTTCCTATCATCATAAATCTGGTTTATATTTCTATCTTTTTTCGCATTTTTACCTAGTTTTTGTTTGATCACTCTCCACAGGTTTCTGGGATTATCACTATTTTTTACAACCTGATCTCTATCATATATTATTTTTGCTTCTTTAATTACCCTATTTAAAATTTTAATATAATTCCGATATTCTATCTTTAGATTCACATTATTTGGTTCAGTTTTCCATAATTTGTATAGTATTTCTTTTCTTTCGCAAGAATTTAGTATTGCCTTAGTCATCCATTTACTTCTGGGTACTTTGTTATTGTGTTTATTGTTTAATTTCTTTATAAAAGTAGCCCGTTGTACACAATTATTTATTTTTTCTAACAATGTATTCACAGCTACATTAGGATCATCCATTGAGAATACTGTACTCCATTTTTCTCTACTGGCTATGCTACTTAATTTATCATAATTTATTTGGGTTATTGATTCTTCTATATTTTTTTTTCTTAAATTTACTTAATGCTGTAAATAATGGGTAATGATCTGTTACTGTACTTAATAATTTAAAATGTAAAGTGTGTATTGTCTTAGCTTTAGTAAATATATTATCAATGCATGTTCCAGTGTTATTATTCCTATCGGACGGTCTAGTAATACCTTGAAATCCCGGTAGATAACCATTATCCAAAAAATTGTTAAAAAATTCCTGACTAATATTATCTAGATTTAGTAGGTCAATGTTAAAATCACCTGTAATTAAGTGATTATTAGCATATTTCTTGTTATATAGTAATTGTTTTATATTGGTAATAAATTCAATTTTTGGAATGTCATGTGATCTGTATAGTGTTGATATCTCTATATTACCATTATCAGTTTCAATGATTGAATTAATTATTTTAAGTTTACCTATTTCAATAATTTCAGTACTTTCAATAATGGAATTCTCAATATACATCACTACACCATCCGATTTGTTTATTTTGCTATTATTGTAATATAATTTGTATCCGTTCAGATTAAAATAGTTGCAATAATCTATGATCCAAGTTTCGACGCAAACTATAATACTAGGCTTAGTATTTAAGCTCTCAATAAGTGCTTGCAGTTGTAAAAAATTACCATTAAGGCTACGAATATTTAAGTATAAAATATATTCTTTTTTATATTTCACGTAATTATTGAGAGTGATAACACTATGAAAAGTATTTTCTGTTTGAATTATATCTTTTTGTACACTGTCAATTAACTCGATGTTCTGCTCCATGATCGTATTACCGTTTTTAGGCTGCGTCGGTTTTCCTTGGGATTGAAAGAATACTGCTGCGTGGTGATAGTAACGTCATGGATTGTGATTTCTGTCTTGCATTTGTTGATTCAGCTCCGGTGTTTTTGTAGATATCTATCTTACCGATGTATCTCTGGATAACTGGAGTCAATGGATAGTCAGTAATTGCTATATACTTATTAATTCTGTTTATTAGAACTTGGCAGTGTTGACTATCGTTTGTAACATGCTTAGTATCGTACTGTGTTTTGTACGTATTGTTACTGTATAGGCAATTTACGCAGCACATTTCATTTATCCTGTTACAGTATACACTATTATGAGATCTAGCACATTTCAAACACACCTTTTCATTAAAGCATTTATTTCCAGTATGTCCAAACCTACCACAATTGAACCAAGGTTGTAGGTTTAAGTCATCATAAACTCTGCAATTCTGGTATCCTACAAAAATCCTGTTTTTGCTTTCTCTAATGTGTTTGTATATTTCAGCAGTAACTTCTAAAATGACACTTTGTAATTTTGTTTTTTTATTTACTTACGTGTGCACAACTGTACATTTACTTTCAAATTTCTTAAAGTTTCTAGTATTTATATCCCCTTCTATAGTTTTTATGTCCATTTGTTCATAGTTATCAAATCCGACTACTTTTAGCCTGGGTTTTTTAATCTCTTCCTTTTCAATAGTACATGTATTGGATAATTTCTTAGTTAGCGATTTTTCGGTATCAATAGCACTTGCTTCATTCATGCAGCTAATAATAACTTCACTATCATTCTTGAATATCACTTTCTTTGTTTGAATTGATTTTTCTTTGTTCAAATAATGAGTGACATTTCTCTACAGGTCATTACCATCATCTCTATTTTTCTTTTTTATAATGATTTTGGGAATTCGTTTTTGTTTAGGAATTTCATCAGTAAGAACTTGGGAAAAAGACTTGTTCTTAACTTGTTTAACATGATTCAGATGTTCTTTGAGTAATGAGTTTTTATCTTGTAGTTCAATGTTTAATAATTTTAGTAACTTGTTTTCTTTCTTTAGATTATGTATATCTTTTGCTTCATCCTCATCCTGCTGACTGGCTGGAGGTATTATCTTCTTCTAATTCATTTAATACCATTTCTCTTATTTCGTTTATCATACTTAATCTTAACTGTGCAATTACTTTTCTTGTATCTTCATTTAGTGTTGACTCATCTTAGTTTGAGATTATGGCATTGTGTTCAGGGCAAATTACCATATTTTCTTCAATGAATTTTGTGTTATTCAATATTTCAAAACAATTCTTATCATAAACACCACCACAAATAAAAAACATCACAATTGAAACTTTTTTATTTTTATGACACTTGTAAAAATTTATATCAGCCTTGTCAGGCGGCTTACTTTCGGGTGGCGCCATCGCCATCATCTATAATTTAATAACGTCATTTAACGACGTCATTTTTTTCAACAGGGTTAAATGTACAGGGTGGCCGATAACGAGGTATAGGTAATTCGCACCGTGGTTTTTAGTGTCTTGATGTAAAAATCATTTAAAGGTGGTGTCTAGATGTATGCAGTGACCAATGACAAGGTCTGGGTGGTGCGCTCCGTAGTTTTTGGTGTATAGGAAAAAAAATCATACGAGGACAGCGTCTAGGTGTACAGGGTAGTCGATGATGAAGTCTAGATGGTGCGCAATATACAACAACAAAAAATTCACTAAAATAATCTGAAATCTCAAAAAAAAAATTAACTTTCAAAAAAGTAATTGTGACTTGTAGCAACTAAATTGCAGATAAAAAAGAACTGAGATCAATTAAACATAGTCAAGTTTATTATATGTAATCATAATAGAGATGAAGCATAAAATTCTTGTGTTCATCGAAGGGCTTATTTTACTTAAAGTTTAAGTTATATAATGATCAATTATAGCAACAACTCTCAAGATACTTAATATGTAACTTGCCATGCCCGTTTATTTTGTTTATTGGTGAACAACTAAAATTTCCGTTTTTTATCTATTAGAACATAATAATTAGTGTATCAATATTTAAATTTTGCACATACATTATATGGTACCTATAAAGATTTTTCAAGTATGCAAAGGTTGATATAAATTTTTTTTAAATTAATTGTTTTTACATATTTTTTATTTAATTTATTAAATAAATAAAATTTTCATAACTTATATGTAATTTATATGTTGTTTAGACACAAGGAAAAGATGTTACTTCATATTACATACTTTTTTAAAACTATAATTGCAAATCAATGTTATGTTATCTACATTGATTATATATCATTGTATCGGAATAAGTATTTTATAAAGTTTATGTACACAAATAAGTTACTAATCGACAACGCCAACGCCAAAAGTAAAATGAACGAACATAGCAAGTTACGTAGTAATTATCTTGAAAGTTGTTCCTAATTGATCATTAAGTAACTAAAACTTTAAGTTAAATAAGCCCTGTGATAAACAATACAATTTTTTGGTTTATCTTCATTATGATTACATATAATAAACTTGACTTTGATCTTAGTTCTATTTTATCTGTAATATTGTTGCTAAAAGTCACGATTAATTTTGACAAATAGAAGAATTGTTGTAATCAATGAATTGTCATCAAATTCGCCTAACCTTTTACTTTTTCAAAAGTTAATTTTTTTAGAGATATATAATGACATCGAATTACTCATTTTTCAATTAAAAAAGCAAACTTTTAATAAAGAAAATAAATGTTATCCCGTGGTAAAATTGAATGATTTAAAAGATGAAGTATTATTAGATAAACACATTTAATAAAAAAAAATAGCTTTATACAGAAAATTGCGATATCAACAACTGAGTTTAAAAAAACTACTATAAACAAAAAAAAAAGACGTGAAAAACGATCAAAAGCAGGTAAGACCAAAAATAATAAAAGAGTAAATTTAAAAAGGATATTAGATCATAATAAGAAAAGTGAAGTAGAAAAAGCTGATATTAATAAAAAACGAGAAAAAAGAGACTTAAGATAAAATTACATTCGCATGATACAAATAATGTTTTTTTAGATGTAACATCAATTACTGAGAATTATTAAGGAAAAATGGACGCAATCTGTGAATTTTGTAATGTAAAGCATTTTGAGTTCGAACGAAATGTTAAAGATAATTTATATCCATATTTATTATTAAAATTTAACTGTCTCATTAACGTTGAAGTGCGCTCAACTGTACAGGGCGTTCAATATTTATTTAAATATTGTTTTAAAGACAATGATTGCGAATTTTTAAAAACAAGTAACATTTATAGAAGATATATCAAAATATATGATAAATATAATTAAATGTAATAATCAAAATTTATTATAAAATTAAAAAGTAGATCAATTTATATATTTTTTAATGTATGTAAATATAAAGAAAATGTATTAAAATTTTTGACTATTTGTAAAATTAATTTGATGAATTTCATTTTATTTTTAATTCAATATAAAAGTATTATATTCGAAATTCGTTTTTGTTTTAAATAAAAATAATAGAAATTACATATGCATGTGTCCTTTACTTTAAAGAAGGCTGTAAAGAAATGTAGTTGAATACAAATTTAAATGCAACGTTAAAGTTTATTTTCAATTTAATAAAAGTATCGTTGAAAAAGTGGCATTGCTATCCGCATCCATGGGGTCGGTTTTTTTTAAACGATGAATACAATTATCAGTTTTTTTTATCATCTAAACTTATTAGTTTATTATCTATATTATTTTTTGTTTAATTTTTAGCAGTTATTTTTTCTTTGATTGTGCTTCTAAAAGAGTTAATTGATGATTGCTGTTCTTAACTAAGTCTTTCTGTAAATAATACCTCGATGTTTTCAATGTTAATTTTATCAAAATTTGATTTAAAGTCTGCAAATTTTATTGCGTGAGTAATGTTTCTTATGATTGGAATTTTGGCAATTATGTCAAAATTAATTTTATTCTTAGAATCTTTTGGTATTGAAAAAAATGATAAAGTAAATGTATCACACATTCTAATAAAATGTTCTCGAATTTTACTAATATCAAATGGTACATTACATGGGCAAATATTAAATACAATAGCAACTGCAAATCCCACATAGCATGGAAGGTTAATGGAAGATTCCACGGAAGCTTGGAAACCTTTTAAAAACCTTTTAAAAAGCAATACTTTATTTCCCATTTTACTCCCATCAATTATTTTTGCACGAATAGAATATTGTAACATTGCATCAACTTTTAATTTTGTCCCATTCACAAAATCCATCATTTAAATTTATATTTATTAATAATATAAGAATTGCTCCTTCTTTTAGTTTTAATTTATGTGATGGAAGGCTATTTGGTGTTAGTAAATTTATAAAATCAAATAATAAATCAGTTCTTAAAATTTTGTCGTTATCATTAAGCGTTGAATCTATACTAATATCGACGCTCTTAACGAAGACTCGCACGCGTTTCGAGACAACCGCGAACGCCAGCACCGAAAGTTATTTTGTGACGTAAACAAGAATGAAATGAGGGCTAGTAACGAATGATCGTATGATAACCGAGATTGCCGCGATGACTAGCTCGCTAAGAAATATTTGCATAGAATAGTAGTACGTGTTGCGAGATCGCAACGGAAACGAAAACTCTCTGTCTTCCATGCGGCGAAAACTAACTCCAAAACCGGGTTTCAGATGAAGAGAAGCACGCTCTGTCGTCTATGCGGCGAAGACTAGCGTGTGAACCAAGTCGCACCGAATTCTAAACACATGGGCCACATTTGTAGAACACTTTTTAATGTGCAAAAAATACCGATTTAAATGAAATTCGAATGATAAAAATCGGATAATATTTATATGTATATTTGACAACTATACAAGTATATCTATATATATTGATCGGTGCGTGAAATTACCAGCTCAATAACTAAATTTCGTCCGATTTTTACCATTCGAATTTCATTTAAATCGGTATTTTTTGCATATTAAAAGAAGAAGACCCTTTGAGTCTCGTAGCGACCCTCGTAAATGTGGTCCATGTGTTTAGGATTACGGGCGAGCGTACTAGAATTCGGCGTGGCTTGGTTCACGCGCTAGTCTAAGCCGCATAGACGACAGAGTGTGCGAAACTTCGTCTGAAACCCGGTTTTAGAGTTAGTTCTCGCCGCATGGAAGACAGAGTTTTCGTTTTAGTTGCGAGCTCGCAACACGTACTTCTATTCGATGCAAAGGTTTCTTAGCGAGTTAGTCATCGCGACAATCTCGGTTTTCGTGCGATCATTCGTTACAAGTCGTGAAATGAGCTAGAGTTCGCAGTTAGCTGAGTGGTGCCAGTCTTCTTTAGGAGAGTCGATATATTATTCAACTTCACCTTCCATTTTTGATAAAATTTCATTATTAATACTTTGTACCACTATATTTTTTGGAGATAAAATTACTCTTTTATAATATGTTGTTTATTAAAGCTTCTGCCGTAAGTTTTATTAATTGCATAAAATTTCTTTTAGTATTTCAACTACTTTGTTGATACTTTCAAAATTAGTTGAAAATATTCCGTCACCAACATTCAAAAGACATTTTCAATTTTAATTATAATTTACTAAAAAACAAATGTACAATATAATTTTCTTATAAAATACAATTCAAATGAAATATTCGTTTAGTAATAGATAAATAAAAATTAAGAATTCATTTTTATTATAATGTATATACAATCTTTTGAGTATACTAAATATTATAACTAATATAATGTAATGAAATTAAATTCATCAAACTTTATTAAAACATTTCCAATCCGTGCTACAACGCACCCCAATGACACGTATGTAATTTCTATTATTTTTATAAAGAATCTAATGTCGAATATGATACTTTTATAAAGGGAGGATAACGCGATTTTTTATAATAAAAAAAATGTTACTGATGCTGGTTCAGAAATTTAAAAAGTAAAGCGAAGATAAAAACGAAAAGCAAGCTAAGCTATAAAACTTTTAGTTTTTATTTAGCTTACCTAAATAACAAAAAAACATTACAATTTTCATGCTATGCAAATGAATTCAAGTCACTACAAAGTCTTTACAAAAAAAATTCTTGTATTTCTCCCAAACAGTTCGTGCTAATGGTAATATGTTAAAACCAAGCAAAAAACAAACGCAATTGCTCTGGTAACGTAATTGTACATGCCTCATCAAATATATGAACAATTTTTTCATCATTTTTAATTAATCCCATGGCTGTTGCTATTTCAGTAAATGTTGAATACGTTTTATTTTCAAAGTTCTTTAAATTATCAAATGAGGTTGCCCCTTTAACTCTGTGTAATATTAATTTTAAGTGAAATAACTCTTGTTTCATAGGAATAATACAGATTAATCTTCCTAAAGTATTTGAATACTGTTCTGGTATATCACAATACCAAAAATTTCTGGCATAATCATCAATTTTATTTAGTTTAAACCATGCTGTTAAAGTTGTCTCATGATTCAGAGAATCTATATCAATGTTGTGTTCATCAAAAATTGTTGTTTTATTGTTTGTTGATTCTGTAAATTAATAGCTAATTTAACTACACTATAAGAACAAGCACAAATTAGTAATTCTTGAATACGCCATGCAGCTTTCATTGGACCTACGTATCTACAATACATGTATTCTGTTATTTCATCGTATATTGCTTTATCTTCATAATTTTTACTCACTTTAATAAATGCACGATCATGTCCTTTGTGTAAATATTTGTATAAATATTTGATGCTCATAATGCACAATATTTTCTAACAAGAGTTGGATTAAAGGAAACAACTATTCTATTATCAACCTTTCTAGGTTTACCATAAAGCATTTTTTTGTAGACAGTTTTTATTCTTATTATTACGACGACGATATCTAGGAAAACCATTTTTTTGCTTCCTTCCTAAGGAAGCCTTGTAATAGTAAATTTTTTGAGTTTGCATAAAAACATGTAGGAAGTGTGTTTTGATACATTTTTAGTCGAAAAATAGTGTTTTTAGAAAATGTCCGTACGGATGTATGTGTGTGTGTGCGTGTGTGTTCGTTCGTAGACATCGTATTTCAGCTTCTACTCAGTGGATTTTAATCCACCAACTCTCATTTTCTTCATTTTTACTATAACATAATGGGAAAACAGTCCGTTTTAAATTTTGTAAGCGTGTTTTTTTTATAGCGATTTTTTAGTTTTGAGAATCCAGTTTTTTCCAATAAAGTTATGGAAAAAGTTTATAAAAGTAAATTGCTTAATATGCACACGAAAGAGAATAAAATTACCTATCTTTTTACCGCGGTGAATTCATATTATCGTTCGTCGTTCATTTATTATACACCATAGAGTGCAATTTTTTGAAACCGTTATAACTCAAAAAGTAAATGTCGAATCTTTCTAAAAAATTATATGATTATTGAACGTAATTATAACTATATATCACTTTAATTTTAAGTCATTTTATGGAGCAGATCCGGAGAAAAACATCAAAAACTGAAAAAAGTCTTTTTTCTATGGGACGCGATAACTGGAGTAAAAAGGCAATAATCAAGTTCAAATTTTAGCTTCAAAATTTTATTTTCTCACCCTGTATACTATGAGTCGTTTTTCTATGTGACGCGATAACTGAAGTGAAAAGGCAATAATCCATTTGAAATTTTTGATTAAGTTAGCATTATATAGCACCTTGATCCCTTTCCTTGGGTTGTTTATGAAACCAGTTAGTTTCAAAGATATTAAGCTACAAAATTTTGTTTCTCACCCTGTATACTCTATATAACCGAAAACTGCATCGTTTCGATCTCAGCTTCTATTGAATGGATTTTAATCTATACTAGGAATGAAGGCGCGCTTCGCGCGCTCTTGATTCTATCTCTGTCTAATAATACTGGTAGAAAATCTACCATAAGTGTTGGGCGGCACATTAACGTCTGCTAGTATTTTATAAGCATGTAACATGTTACTAAATCCCCCAAAACTATTTTTTAATAAATATATTAATAATGCTCAATGTCGTCATCATTGGTTTGAATAGTGAATTTGAAGAAAAGTTCAGTATAAGAGTCAGTGGGTTTGTCTATCATTACAATGCCATTTATTTGCATTATAAAAAAGCTATACAACTGAAATTTTACACAGATACTTACTATGCTACCTAGAAAACATGTAACCTACATTATTATGATTTAACTGTTTTCATTCATATTTTCACATCGAGGTCCATATGAATTTTTTAATTTAGCATATCAAATTTTGCTTGTAGACAGTTACACAGAAACTACCATCTCTAGCACATTGTATTTCTGGTTTCCAGTGTATTTTTACATGAATAAAGTGATAAGTATTTTAACTTTTTTATCAAGACCTTAATTAGAATTTTGACTTTTAATAGTTGTGAGAGATTTTGAGACCGACACCTGTTTCTCCATTTTTGCTTTTTTTCTCATTCGAAAACTAACAGTTTCTTTTGTGATTGTGGAAATATATTTAAAGTTGAATCAACGTTAACTGAAATACTTTTGTGTTCGACTACAACACCCATGATAATTATTTAGTCGTATAGCATGAGATTGCATTCACATCAGTGTCGGAGTCGAAATCAGAAGTTTTTCAGTTAAGGTCGATTCAACTTTAAATATCTTTTCACAATCACAAAATAAATCTATATGCAAAATATGAGCTCTCTAGGCCTGTTAGTTTTTGAATGAGAATAAATGCAAAAATGGAAAAACAGATATCGGTCTCAAAATCTCTCACAACTATTAAAAGTCAAAATTCTAATTACCTAATACCTTGACAAAAAAGCCAAAAAATTTATCACTTTCTCCATGTAAAAATATGCTAGAAACCAGAAATACAATGTGCTAGAGATAGTAGTTTCTACGTAACTGGCTATAAGTAAAATTTGACCTGCACAATTAAAAAATTCGCATGAGTCTGTATGTGAAAATATGAACGAAAACAGTTAAATCAGAATCATCTAGGTTACATATTTCTAGGTAACATGTCTAGTAGCCTTTTTACAATTCAAAGAGCATTGTATAATGATAGACTTAAACTTACTGACTCTGATATTGAACTTTTCTTTAAATTCATCTCTCAAACCACACCGAGGGTGACTTTGGGCACAGAGACACAGTATATCTTCAGACTCATTATTCTTTTAATTGAACTTCTCACTGACATTTCAAAAAACTAAATAATATTCACACATTTTTTACTACTTCAAATGGGGTTAGGATGCCTCTTTTCAGTACACATGTTGTAATACTACACACTCTTGGTAATGATTAATTTTTACTAACATTTCTTGCTAGTTATATTACACATATTCTATCTGTTATCAAGGTTTCCACATTTCATTTTAAAAACCTCAAACATTTCTACCAGGGTTATGAGTTATGACTGTTTTGAGGGTTATGAATTTAAAGCGCGGTTCTGATCTCGTTGCCTAGGCAACCAACCAGCAACCAATCAGAATCACGTATTAAATGCTTCACAACAAAGACCATCATATTTTAAAGAGAGGACCTAGGCTCGTTTTTTTCTGTTTTTTTGTTTTACCAATTGGTTAAAAACAAGATTTTCAGTTACGCATGTGTGTTTTTTCATGGCGATTTTTCGATCACTATTTTATTATTCATTTGAACCCTTTTTAGATTTTATTGTATGCACTTTGATGTTCATAGATTTTATCAGAATCTGAAATTTGTTAGTCTTCGTGGCAAAAACGTGAAATCTGTTAGCTTTCGTGGCGAAAATGTGAAATCTCATATTCTTCGCGGCAACTATTGAAATTTAATGCTCTTGGTGGTAAATACGTGAAATCTCATGGTTTTCGTGGCTGGAAATGATATCTCGCAGTTAAAATTAAAAATGCAATATTCCACCATGGTAATAATATCAATTCAGGACATTATACGAACATGTTACGGAAAAATAATAAATGGATAAGGGTCGACGACTTAAATGTAATAAAACAAAATTGGCCTAAGTACAGCAAAGATGCTTATCTTATTTTATTAGAAGAAATATAATTCATTAAAGAATATGTATCTATCAACAATTGATAAATAATTCTAAATAAACAAACAAAAAGTGGATTAGGCCTTTTTGCATAATATTGCCCATTATATTACATTTTTTTGTTCTATTACACTAAAAATATGCTATTAAATTGATGTAAATCGGGTGGAAAGTATCACTTTTCCACGCTATTGGTTAATTAATTTAGAAAATATTATGCGATTGGGGATACCACTTTAAACAAATCATTCGTTTTAACACTTTTATATGTAAATATCATTAAATTCTGAGATATAAAACATTGTTTTAAGGAAATGTAAAAGAAAATTGAAAATAATTTCAGTTTAGTTAATAGAAAAATGTTGAAGAATGTTAGAAAAACGATATCATCAAAATGTAATTATTACAAAGATTACGTAAAATATATTTTATTAAATTGTGTAAGAAAATGAAACATAATGGCAGATATAATATATCAACTAATAAAACTAGCACCCTGTTTACAAATATATAAGATAGTAAATAGAATGTCAGGTAAAAAAGAGAGGGTGATGACTCTTGGAGATCAGTTTAACAATTATAGCTATGCGAAAGAAAGAGAGAGAGAATTATAATTGATTATGTTTATGCAATTTATTAGAAATAATTTTATCTATCAAACGAAAAAGTACAAAAACTTTATAGAAATATATATGAAGTAAAATAATTTTGATATTAAAGCAATACATAATGTTGTAGGAAGCTACGTGCCGAAGAATTGGCAGCGGTTTTCAAAGTGCGTTGCATCATAAAAAGCTTTTTTAAATTTTTTTGAATAAATTTTTTTAACTACATTATAACATAGTGTTTTTTTTTTAATGAGGTCCATGTAACATATGTTTGAATACTAATTCTTGTAATTCCACATCATTCTCATCAGGAATTTCAGCTAAAATATGTTCATCAATCTTATCAGGATTTGTTAATTCTGACTTATGATCCAATACTAACAATAAATGTGCGTGCGAAAGACCTCTTCTTTAAAATTCGATTACGTATACATAAGCAATAATTTTTCCAAAAATATTCCCATTTGGAATATCAGCTAGGATTGCTCGAAATTTACTATAAAATAATCTAACAGTAATTGTTGCAATATCATTGCATGAAGTTCCTGGCAGGAAATTTTTTTAGTACTGTTTTCAATTCAGGCCGTTTTGAATTAGTTGTTATCGCAACAAATATATCTGGTTCGCTGCCTATTTTTCGCATTATAGCCATTCAATCAAGAAAACTTTGGTGCATGTATCTAGGACTTCCTCTATAAGTTGATGGCAAAACAAACAAATTACCTAATCTTTCGTTATATTCAAAATTTTTATTATTGTTAAGCGCGCTTTTTGTTACGTGATCAACAAGACCTTGATAACATTCTACATGTAATTTTTTCTGATTATATCTTAAAAAATTCAGTCTACAATATTCTATATGATATAAGCTTGAATATAATATACACTTTTGAGTTAATCTTTCAAAATATAAAATAGAACTAAATTTTGATTTAGGCCTATAAGCTAATCGATATAAATAATATTGCAAAGGAGATAAATTTTTATCATTGTTATGATTTTGTTTAAACATTGAATCCCATCTTATACCTCCATAAATAAACATTATAGGAAAAATCATAGGATCTATGTGAAAAGATAATTGATTCAAAGTAGAAGTTGGACATATTTCTTTTAGGGGGTATTCGGATAAATCATAATAATTAGGTTTATACGGGCGTAGGGGAGGGTAAAAGGGTTAAACACACTCGGACGCGCGCACTTAACTTTCGAAGCCGCTAGGGAAATTTAGGGGGAAGGAATTAGGGGTGGAAATTAGGGGGGGGGGAGGAGTAGGTAAGCAAGGCTGGTTCTGCCTCCCCCCACCACTCAACTTTTACATATGAATACAGCGTCCCCACTGTACAGGTGAGAATGCGTGCTAGAAGCTTCTAGAATATTCTAGAAGCCTCTAGATGTTTGGTGGTGGGGGGAGGCAGAACCAGCCTTACTTAAGTGAAAAAAAAAATTTCTCGGAGGGATAGGGAAAATTCACGCGGTCCAAGGATGTGTATACTCCCAACAGCGTGATGCCTGGGGTATACTCCCAGCAGTCTGAGGTATACTCCTGGAAGCGTGATGTCCAATGTGAACTACTGGCAGCGTGCTGTCTCCAGGAGGCCGTTCGAGGTCAGAGGGTCTACAGATTTTAGAAGCGTGTGATACTTGCGTCAGTGAAACGTCAATCGATGAGCAAATTACTTTACGATTCGCATTGACGACATTCAACGTACGAGAGAGAGAGAGAGAGAGAGAGAGAGAGAGAGAGAGAGAGAGAGAGAGAGAGAGAGAGAGAGAGAGATTAGATTAGATTAATTGGTTTTATTTTACGTACAATGTGTTGTACGATCAATTATGTACAGCAGGAGTAGTAAGAGTACAGGCATAATAATAGTATAAGATGTCTGTTGTGGTAGATGTGTAGTTTGATGATAAGGTGAGAATGAGTTAAGCGAGAGTGTGTGAGTGTGTGCGTGTGCGTGAGTGTGAACATGATGTTCATGTGTTTTCGTGTTCGAAGAAGTGCTCTTTAGCTAATTTCTTGAAACCTGAGATAGAAGCAGTATTACGAATGTGTGATGGTAGGTTGTTCCATAGGTATGAGGCGCTGATATGAAACGAGTTCCTCAGCGTCTCCGTCGCGAAGGTAGCAATATCCAGAGGTGTCACCTCCCCCCTAACAGGCCGGAGTGTCACGCGGAAGTCGAAGTATGCCAGTACATATGATGGTACGGCTGTGTTAAACATCTTTCGTAAGAAACAAGCAGTGAAATACCTCCTGCGTCCTGCAGTGGTTAGCCACTGCAGCTTCCGCCTGTACGGGAAGATGCGCTCATCTCTCCTTACACCGTAGATGTAACGAATTCCTGTATTAACGAGCCGTAGTTTTAAGTCGAGTTCCTGCGTCAGGTCACAGTATACAAGAAAGCAATAGTCAATAAGGGGAAACAGGAGCGCTTGCACTAAGTGCTTGCGCAACCTGAGATTGGTACTCTTTCTGAAAAAGTAAAGCCTGTACATTAGTGAGTGAGCACGCTTACACACTTGTGTAACGTGCTCCTTCCACGTAAGTTTAGAGTCAAGCACCAATCCCAGATTACGCACGGAAGATTCAAAGCTGACCTGGGCACCCCCAATGATAATATAGGTGTTAGCTGTTGAGGGTAAGGCGTTTATGTAGTAGGGAGAGCCCAGGACAATTGCTTTGGTTTTAGCAACATTAAGTTTTAGCCTGTTCTGTGCAGCCCAGCCCATTATCCTCTCGGCATTAGCACTCATCTTGTTTGATAAAGAATCGAGCTCCTCAAGGTGGCATTGACTGTAAATTTGCAAGTCGTCCGCATAGATGAGATGGAAAACATCGGTATCAAGGCAGAAACTGATGTCGTTGATGTACAATGCGAATAGCAAGGGACCCAGAACGGATCCCTGCGGGACGCCGATGTTAAGACGCCGAGGAGAAGAACGCTCACTATTGTCACCAACGACGGCCTGCTCTCTCCCAGAGAGGTAGGAGGCAAACCAGCGAATGACTTGCTTTGAGAAGCCGAAAGTGGATAGCTTCCTCAGGAGCCTGACGTGACACACAGTGTCAAACGCCTTGCTAAAGCCGAAGAGAAGGAGTAGTGTTACTTTCTTTTTCTGGCATCATCAGTTAGCTTAATTAGGCCAGACTGAGTGCTGTGACCAGTGCGGAAGCCTGTTTGAAGGTTGTCTAGCAATAGCTTTGATTCAAGGTATTCTGAGACCTGCTTGTGCACCAGCCACTCCAGGGCCTTGGAGAGAAAGCAGAGAAGTGAAATCGGACGGTAGTCAGTCAGGGCTGTTGGTGAACTGATCTTGTTGAGTGCGCGCACAAGTGACATTGTCCAGGCAGATGGGAAGCAGGGCACGCTCAGAGACAGGTTGAAAATGTGACTTAGTAAAGGAGCGAGAACCGGCAATGCTTTTGAGATGACAACCTGTGGGATGCCGTCACTTCTCCTGGCCTGGGTTTCAAAGTGCGATACCGCAGCCAACACGTCCGATTCCGTTATAGGGCTGAACTCGAAATGTTCCGGGAGGTCAAGACTTTCCAGGGTGAGAAGATAATCCTCAACAGCAGGAGCCAACGGATCGTTGGAGATCGCGCTGAAATGCCTGTTGAGTTCATCTGTTGTACATCGAGATGGTAAGGGGGCCTTGGTGGCAGAAATTCCAAGTTTCTCCAGCTCTTTCCACATCTCGGCAATGTCGGTCAAGGTAGACAGGCGTGAATAGTAATAATTCAGCCTGGCTTCCTCGACGTGTTTATGGGCATAGTCTCTAGCTAATCTGTAAATGCGGAGATCTTGATCGAGCCTAGAGTCCCTGAAACGCCTGTAAAGTATATCCCTCTCGGATACAAGGTGACGAAGAGCCGCGGTGTACCACGGATGACGTTGTCGTCTTGGTGTTACAGTCCGCAATGGGGCGAGATGGTTAATGGCGTTAGTAAGGTTAGTGTTAAGTAAGGATATGCATTCGTCGAGTGATGAAGTGTTGAGAGATGACCAGTCACATTCGCTAAGAAAGTCCCTTAGCTTCTCGGCGCTGATTCCTTTAAAGTTTCTGTAGGTGTAAGTGTTAGGTACGTAGCGTGGAATCTGTACGTCGAGAGTGGCCGTGATAAGGTCGTGTCCATTGATGAAAGGTGCGTCTGTCTTCTAGTATGACAGCAGGCGATCCTGCTCGTCGATTAGACATAGGTCAAGCCAGGTATCAGAACCCTGTTTATGGTGCGTGGCACCATAGGGAACAGACAAAAGGGAGTTCTCATCAATGAAAGCCCTGATGAAATTGGCATCTTCAGATGAGGAAAGTTGGTCAGAATTGAAATCTCCCATTAAGACCTCCCAGTAAGGTTGCGTCCAACTCGTTGGTGTATAGCTTGCGTTTGCGAGCTTTAACGACGACAATTGAGCGTGCGAGCGCGCTTGAAGAGAGGGTGACGGCTAATGGTGGTAGTCTACCGTCACCCCTGGCGGAGTTGTTTATTGAATCTAGCCTCCTCATGGTCCTGACGGATGCTACGTCTCTTCTGAGGACCGTGGGGTCAAGCGCGCTGACAACTGAAAAAGCGAGGAGGTGCAGCGAGGTTTCACGGGTATAGTGTAGACCCGTGACAACGACAACACTGTTCGAGGTCTGCTCCTGGCGCCTCTTGACTTCCGCCAGTTCACTGCGCAGGCTACAGATCTCTGCAGTGCTGGGCACAGTGCTGCCGCTGTCCCGCTGCATCGTCGGGCTCCTCGATGACAGGTCTTGGATTTGTGCCTGCAGCTCGGTGATGGTGGACTAAGCATTGTGTATGCGAGTTTTGAGTGCAGGCAGCTCATAGAGGGCCTTGAGTCGCTTTTCCAGCGGGCCCAAGCGCTGCTCAATTTTGGAGATCCTCTCTGACACGATGTTCTGGGTCTTGAGGGCCTCCGTTTGAGCGTTGCGGATGTCGTCGAGGGCTCCGCGGATGTCCCTCAAAGCCGCTTCAACAGACGGCGTCGGTGTTGTTGCGCCGGCCAGGCGGGTTGGTGAGGGATTCCGCGAGGTGTTGGTTGATGATGGTGCTGACCTCGTCTTGTTGCTCACCGGCTGCTGCTTGGGAGTATTCTTGCCTACTGCTGTTGTTGCAGTTGTTGCAGCAGAGGTGGATTTGGTCCTCACTTTGGTTCCCTTGCCGCTGTTGTCCGCACATGTGGGACAGGCTGTTATCTGTCTGTCGTTCACCACTATAGCCTTGATGTTGACGGTGTTCTGGCACTTGACGTGGTAGTAAAGACCACAATATTCACACCTCTTGGGGTCTTTATGCTGTATTGGTTGTTTACAGCTGCTACACTGTTGAAAAGGCACTTCCACGTTCTTCTCGCCGTTTGCACTCATTTTTCGTCCATAACTTATTGGCAGTCGATAAAGCAGATATTCGTTGGAGGTTGATAAGTTATCGACGGAGTGAAAGAGTAGGTGTTGTAACTCTTATGGCCAGATGGAGTGTTAGTGGATAGAACGCGAAAGTAAGGACCTCGAAAAGAGTGAAGACGCCTTGAGGGTTCTCCCGCGATGCAGCAGATGTCACCACGATGTTGATTGCGGAGAGAAAGAGACGCCGTGCAAGTGCGAAAACAGGCCAGGCCAAGCGAAGTAGATTTGTTAATTTTGTAGTAATTGAAAAATAACAAAATTAATTTTTACATTAGCTAAAATGAAAGGTTAAATAAAAAAGTTAACCAGTTAAATTTAATACATATATTTTTAAAAAATTACAGATAAAAACGTATAACACGTAAATTTTTTTTTAATGTTTTGATACATAATAACTGAGATATTACAAGAATAATAAATGATAATTATATTTTTATTCACGTAAAGTATAAAATATTTATTGGTTCACTTTTTCGAACCAGTAAATATTTTGTACTTTACGCAAGCGTGCTCGTACACCATGAATAAGAAGATCTACTTGAAAATTATCGCACTCCATTGCAATGATTGCAGCAGCGATGGCTTGCATATGCTGTCCAACACAAGGCCCATCCATTCAGTGGGAATACGTAAACGTGGCGTCATGAACGTGTACTCGTCGTTGTCATTCATTTTACTATAACAAATAAAATAGTGCAATGTGAACTCTTGACAGCGTGCTGTCAGGAGGGTCTACAGATTTTAGAACGGTATTTAACAGTATGCATAAGGATTAGGAATAAAGGATTAAAATGCAATAGTTACAATTCAAATGAATACATTTATTGAACATTGCTTTATACACAACTCATTTAGTTTTCTCTCAAGTACTGGTACAATAATTTTGCCCATTCTTCCGATCCTTAATTTGAAACGCTCTCGATCTCGGGCTACTTGCTCCCACTCTCCACATCGTGCATTTTTATGTGCATATGTCCATGTACACATTAAATGAACTGTTGGCTTTTCTTGAAAGTGCACTTGCTTGTTCATGCTGTTATTTATTTTGAGCATTCAGTTTACACTGCACGCTCTCTTCTTAATGGTGGGGTTCCATTCACAACGGAATTGTGCTCTCGGCAGCGTAAACACTCTAAAATCTCCGTGTCCAGCTTTAAGTGTTCGGGTAGCTTATCCCAAGCTTGCTCGATGCTATTGGCAGCAAATGTTATCAGAAATTCTCGTGGCAAGTACGAAATATCTCTCGGAGTCATAAATGACAGGTGCTCTGTGCGATAAAATTCTCTGAGAGATCTCTCAAAAGATGGCGTATTGTCGTGATAAAACTTTTTCAGCAACAATACATTTCTGTGTGCGCAGTTTGCCTTGAACGCTAACTTACGGTGTCGGCACAGTGGCTCCAAAATATCATATTTCAGCCTCTGTAACGAGGGAAAGCCCATTTCACTCATATTAACTACGTGAAAATTGAACTTCTCGAGCCATTGCTTCTTCTCGGCTCCTTTTACATACACAACACTCGCGTCATGTAAAACAGTTTTCAAGACATTTTCCAGCTCCTCGTAGGCCAGATCTCCCGAACTCCATGATAATCCGTGATAATTGCGTTTCGGCCAGAGATTTTCAGACTTGTACTTGGCTGTGAGTCTGCGCCACGGTGTAGGCGGCTTGAAAAAAAACACCAACGTCTTGAGTTGAGCGTTGATTGGAACTATGGCAAGTTCCTTGATGACAAATTCGTTTACAGGCTTTCTGAATCCTTGCACATCGAGCACTTACTCCATTTTGACTGACTGCTTACCACAAGCTGCTTCTCAATTTATACCATCTTCTCCCACCACCCTTTAAACAATTTTTTTTACATCTCCACTCATAGGGTATTCGACTATACGATCGTGTAGGATGAGACAGTATGCAGAGGTGCCAACTGGAATATTTGCCCTAGCCTCAAATTCGAGACGTACATCAAATGATGCTTGTTTCAGTGACTCATTTTGTTTTGAGCAGTCAATGACAACGAGAGGAGCATACGACAGATAGTCGACCTTTTTCAGCATTGGTTCTACCTCTTTGTTGTAGTAAGCATTTTCAAAGTTGGCATACATATCGTAGAGTAGAGCATACTGATTATTAGTAATATTGAGATTGAGATTTCCATAGGGATAGTGTTGAGAGTTGAGAAAAAGTGTAACGTTGCTTATATTACAATGATCAAAGCGACTAGCATTGGCTGTTTTTCGTCCTTTACGATTTGTCTGGAAGCCAAGAATAACGAAGCGAGGCTTCTCCAGCTGATTGGCAGTCTTGACAGTCCACACGTGTTTCGATGTACTGGACAACAATGGATACTCGTATAGTTCCCAGCTACGAAAACTCATGGTGACAGGTCTATCCTTTTCCAGATGATTGAGCAATTTAATTTTATGTTTATCCGAGAGCAGCACATATGGCATTAGCCATTCAATTTTAGTGATTTCAACTTGGTAATCCTCGTAAACATTTGCACCAGCTACGACTACTTGCGTCTGCACAATAGAATTCACATCAGAATTTGATCTTGTGAGAATAAGCTCGTGTTTGGCATTCACAACAATTTTGCGATAATCTTCGGCAAAACCCAGGATCATACCAAGTGGAATTGATACGTCAAAGTAACCATTATCGTCAAGCCGTTGAGTCTCTGCAATGTCAAGCCAGCCTGCATTTTCAATCACTGAGCTCTGACTAGGGCTGAATGATACGAATCCTTTCATGAGACTTGTCAAGCCCACATTCTTGCATCGATCAATCTCTATGGCGTTGAGCTCGTAACGAATTTCCTCAAATAGATTACATATGGCATTGTTTACAAATCGTGTGCCCTCGATAGCAGTGCCATCTGGCTTTTGCAATTTTCCACATATATGTAGTGAACTGCGCGAAGGCAGCACACATAGATCTTGATGTTGTATACCAATGCGAATTTCATCGCTGTTGTTGAAATTCGATAAAGTATAGGGCTGATGCGCATGAATCTCGTAATGCGCAACAGATTCGTCAAATACGACAGGTGACTGTATGCTTAGCACCTCTTTCATTTCGCCGGAAGCAACAAAATATTACGCAACTTATTTTTTTCCAAGGACAACTCTTAAACCTAGACTTCTTAGAAACTGTATGTTTTGACGTGTTAGCGCTTTGAGCACTCGTCGACGACTGATCGCTCGATGGCATGGCACGTTACTATTATAGCCTTTGCCCACTTTAGTATTGTACACAATACCCATAATGCTTAGACTGATTTGATGTGTAATCTAATTGTTATGACTTCACCACGAAAATGAACTAAATGACCGTCTTGATCGACGACGTGGAGCTGCAAGTTATTTATAGTCTTGACAGTGACTGGTAGGTAAATAATTGGCGATTGTACTTCGATAATCTTGTAGCCTGGTGAGACAGCTGGAAAGAATTCATGTATGGTGTGTACCTTATGCTCATTTATGTATGCCCCAGATGTAATATTACACTCGACGCGTAAAGCGTTAACTTTGAGAATGGTTACTGGCAAGTCGGATTCGTAATCAGTATTTGGTGACAATACGCGACTCGTGAAACCCAACAATTTGCCGATAGAATCTTCTGGCTGGAAATCAATCGATCGATTACACTTGATTATGCAACGAAGGGTGTTGTTATTCGGCTTGAGTTTGAGGGTTATGCCTTTTGGTGTAAGCGCCTCTTTCAGATTCTTCTCAATGTCTTCAATCTCGTAGCTGCCTGTAGGTAAAATTATCACTTCTCCTCCCACGTAAAACTTGTTATTGCCTGTATCGATGTTTGGTATTGAATTGAATGTCAACAACTCAACAAGTCCGAGAACGTAATTTTTGTTAGTTGAAAGTTCAAGCGGTGGAAAATATTGAGCTTCCAATACAGCTGAAGTTCCAGACAGGCTCAGTGTTAGTGAGTCTTCCATGACTACTCGAAATAAACTGACTGAAGCCGAAGCAGAACCAAGACTTATATATTATTCAGAAGAAATTTCAGGCAAAGATGCCCACAGTTGTAGCTATTGTAATCTTGATAATGCTCCAGATTGTACTTGACATTCCAATATTCCATGAGATCCTGAGGTGGCTGCAAATCTCTAAAACTGTCAAAATATACTACATCGTTGTCTCGTTTTCGATAGGCGACCCAATGCGTGCCTGGTCCGCTTTTATCGTCAAGATTCACGATTGCTGATTCGTGATAGTGTGGTCCACTCGCTGGTAGTGCATTTCGCATGTAAACGCCCCGAAAATATGAAATTTTCAAGATGCGTGCATATTTTAGAAGATCGGCGTCAGTTAGTGCGCGTTGCGGCAATTCGAAGTTTTTTTTCCTCAAGCCTTGTCCACGTTTCAGATACATATCGTAGCCCTCTTTGTAAGGTTTCAGATAGAGACCTCGGCCACCGAGCGCAATAGCTTCCATTGTTTTGTTATGTCTTTGGCTTTCGTTAAGCTGTCGTTTAGCAGCGCTAGCATCGTTCACTGCTTCAGCGATACCAGCTGCGCCACCTGCTAATGCACCTGTTGCACTCAAACCGGCAAATATCGGAATGAGAAATGGTAGGAACCCTCCGATTTTGGATGGGACTGGCAGCACACGTAGAATACGTACATTTTTCTTGCCCCCAGCCTTGTTTACAGCTTGACGAGCAGCCTTAAGAGCGCTGCGAATGACTGCGTGAGAGTTGTTGCTTGGAACAGCGGAAGTAGAAGCAGCTTTGATCACTTTAGCCAGCGAAATAGATGGCTTCTTCTTTTTAATTCGTTTCAGACCCATTCCAAACTTGGATTTTGCCTTCATGGTGCCTGCTATGGCGAGAGCAACTGCTTTTTCGCCAACTTCCGCGTCTACCGCACGGACTCGCTCCCAGGCTTTTGCGGCCAATCTTATCTGCAGCGTTTCTTGCTTCGACGTTTTCTCGATTCTGTGAGTAGGCAATATCGTGCTCTTTGCAAGCTCTATCAAGATTATTGATTCCAGGATCTCCACGTGCTAGTCGTTTCGCTAGTTTAGTGCCGGGACCGCAGTACTGATATCCCGGAATATACAGCTCTACTGGAAGCTTGTTGATGAGTGTATTCAATAAACCACGACCTTTACGTCGTTGCTGCTTATGCATGATCATGATGCATGAGAGGACAACTCTCGACTGATCCCAATGCATTATAAACGCGCTTTTTATAGTTAACAGCGATAGTTGCTCTCCAGCTGATGAAGCGTTAACATGGATTTCCAGCAACAAAAAATCAAGCTGCCGGTGTCGAATTTCGATACTCTAACAGAGCAGCAGAAAATGCGAAAACGTCACGGGGAATTACTGCCTGACAATATTCGAGCAGTATTTTGTGGACCATCAAATTGTGGTAAAACCAATACACTGCTCGCTCTCATAACGCATCCCAATAGACTCAAGCTTGAGAACGTGTACATCTATTCAAAGTCGCTGAAACAGCCCAAGTACAAATTTCTCGATCAACTTTTGCGACCTCTGTCTGGTATACAGTACTTCCCCTGCAGTGAACATGATACTGTTGTGTCACCTGACGAGGTACTCTCTGATTCAATCATGGTATTCGATGACGTCGCCTGTGAGAGACAGGGCAACATCAGAGCCTTCTTTTGCATGGGAAGACACAAAAACGTAGACTGTTTCTATCTCTGTCAGCCATACGCTCACGTGCCGAAGCATTTGGTGCGCGATAATGTGAATGTGCTAGTAGTTTTTCGTCAAGATGACGTAAATCTCAAACACATATACGATGATCATGTGAATCCTGATATGACATACACAAACTTCAAAGCTTTATGCTCAGCATGCTGGAAGATGGTCAGCATAGATTTCTTTTTATCGACAAGGAGCGACCCATCAATGATGGGCGATATAGAAAAGGTTTTGATTGCTTCGCCACAAATATATAACGTACAGCAGGTGTGAGTACATGCAGTAGACTGCGATTCATCAAAGAGTCAACATGGCAGACTTTCGATGTGAAAAGGCAGTTCTTAAGCAAATTGATAAAGCTAGAGAAGCAATTAGACGCAAACATAGATTATTGAAGCAAGGTAAAGCCAGTATGGAAAAAGCTCTGGGGGAGACTTTTAAGCCCATAGTAGATCCGCTAGAGAAACTGGTGAGAGTGAAGGAAGAGGTTAAGCCAGATATTAAACAAGAGCTAAAAAAAGAAAAAAGTTTCGATGATGATGAGGAGGAGGAGGGTGATGATACCCTACTCAATTTTGAAAGTGCTCAAGAGGATAGTGAGGATGAGGAAGTTGACAAAGATAGTAAAATAAAGCTATCGTTGAAACAACATCGTCAAGAGAAGGACGAGAAAGACACTGAAATAAACAACAAGTATCTGTCAGCGTTAATGCAAAATCGTCAACGATATCTCGATCAGGTGTTTGGTATTCGCCAAGAGGGTCAAATACTCAAGATTGGTAATTCACCCATAGAAATCACCAGAAATAATGTGAGCATTTTGAATAGGAAATATCCAAAAACTGAAGGACTGCAAGAGCTGCTTTTTAGATTACATCCAGATGAGGCGTTGATTAAACCAGATGATTTGCAAAATTATAAAAAGATTCTCGAAGCTACAGACGCACACAGAAAATATTACAGTCACAACCAGCCTATGCGTCAACAGAACAGTAATAAATATAATAACATCATTGCTCCACTTTTTAAAAGCAAGACTGGTGGTGGGCTTCTACCAAGATATAAAATGGCAAGAAAAGGCTCTCTCATGGACTACATATACTGGGATGATCCTAACGAACTAGTTGATCGTCTACACTTGCTGATGGCTGAACGATTAGCTGGTAATAATAGCCATCTGAATGAAATCCATTCCATCGTCGAAGAGTTGCGAGAAGCTAAAATTATATATTAACCGTAGTCACGAGCACGTTGAATCCAGTATCAACATGAGCGTCGATGTGTTTGGACGTCAGTCAAATCGCTCCAAAGGTCGTCGTGGTCCACCTGGTGTTGGCTACAAACTAACTGCCGACGGACACTTCGACATTGGAAGCAGATGATTGTGTAACGTAGCAGAGCCCCTAGAGCCAAACGATGCAGTGAATTTAGCAGTCCTTCAGCGATCAATTAATTCGGAAATACGCAGCGTTTACGAGATCACAAGTGATCTGAGACAGTCGATTGATGCTGTAGAATTAGCTGTGCAAATCGCAAAGGATGAGAATGCTGAAAAACTGAGAAAAATAGATTTAGCTATTAGTGAATTGTATGAGATTCTGCTTAAAAATTCTCAGAATAATAATGACACATCAAAAGGCGAGAGTAGTAGAGGAACTGCATAAACCAGCTCGACGTAATTATCAGCGTCGACGGTTTATAATGCGTTGCTTGGACGATACCTGGCAAGCTGATCTGGTGGAGGTGCAGCCTTATACACAAGAGAATAAAGGCTACAAATACATGCTGACGGTTATCGATGTCTTCTCAAAGTATGCTTGGGCCGTACCTTTAAAGCAGATAACTGGCAAAGAAGTTGCAGCAGCAATGAAGTCTATTCTGCAACAGGGTCGTGTGCCAAAGAACTTGCATACCGATCGAGGTAAAGAATTGTACAACTGCTCGTTTGAAAGCCTCACGAAACAGTATGGCATAAATCTCTACTCGACATACAGCAATCTTAAAGCTTCCATCTGCGAGCGCTTTAATCGCACGCTCAAGAACAAGATGTGGATGCAATTTAGTTTACGAGGCAAGTATAAATGGCTCGATATCTTACCTGATTTACTGGCAGAGTACAATAACAGCAAGCACCACACCATTGGGATGAAGCCTAAGCATGTAAGCAGAGAGAATGAAGCTAAAATCCTTAAACGTTTTTCTCATCAAAAAAGCAGAAAAAAAGCTAAATTCAAGGTTGGAGATAAGGTGCGAGTGAGTAAAATGAAGCAAGTATTTGAAAAGGGTTATACACCCAACTGGTCGACAGAGATTTTCACCATAAGTCAAGTTGTGCCAACGCATCTAGTGCTGACGTACAAGCTGAAGGACTACCAAGATCAACCTATCGCTAGTGGCTCTTACGAGCAAGAACTCCTCAAAGCCAAATATCCAGATGTTTATCTTGTAGAGAAAATATTGAAAAAGCGAGGAAATCAGTTGTATGTAAAATGGTTAGGATTTGATGATTCGCATAATAGTTGGATAAATAAATCAGATTTGTAAAAGTTATAATAAAAACTTTTTATTCATACTAAAAATTCTGTATTGTTTACACACAAAAATTCATAACAATCAATTTTCATTTAATATTTGATAATGCCCGCAAGGAAGAGTATCCGTGCTTCCTGACATTAAATACCGCTTGTCATCGTAAGGACTTAATGCTAATTTTGTTTGTCTAACAGTATGCAGTCTATGTGACTTTGATTGTATAATACACTGTTGTCGATACTGAGTAGAATGATTTTTCAAGCACTCAACGTAATCATCATTAAATTAATTAATTGATCTATCAACTACACTGATTTTTTTACACTTTTAATCTTCTTTATACGATCTGTTCCGTTTATGCGTACACTATACATTTTACTGCGTAGTCCCACGAACACAGTCATAATTTGTCCACAGCACTCGTCTTTCATTAGACCGACAATTTTCTTATTGACACGAGGCATTCCAAAAATATTTTCAACTGGATAATCTGAAGTGTCAAAATTCTGAATATCTCGTTTCATGAATGCGTAAATATCTTCACAGCCAATTTCATATATAAAACTTACACTTGTTTTTTTCTTTCGAGAGTGAATATACGCATCTTCTTAATGCAGTATAGCTGTTGCGTATTATTGAGAGCTCTCTCTTTCACTACAATACGAAGCTACTACATATTATCGGGAGCTCTCTCTCTTCATCTCTCTCTCTCTCTCTCTTCCTCTCTCTCTCTCTCTCTCTCTCTCTCTCTCTCTCTCTCTCTCTCTCTGTCACTCTCGTACGCTGAATGTCGTCAATGCGAATCGTAAAGTAATTTGCACGGCTAGCGCGCAACGTTTTGGGAGCGTGGTGACGTCAGCGGCTGATGAGTGCATCACGTTACAGTACGCTGTAATTGCTGTTATTCGTTAGATTCTAATGCATTGCGAAAAATATCTGTCGTTGTTACACGCCAGTAGAATGTATAGATGTCTGCGGGAATGGTAGCGTGAGCGAGCGAATGGGAAGCATAGAGCTGTCTCTAAGAGGCTATTTAAGTATCTCTGAGACCAGAGTTTATGCATAAAATATTTGGCTAAACGAGAGAAAAATCTCGAACGCACTGAAGTGACAGTCAATAATAAAGCAATAACAGGATGTTTAAAGTATAAAGATGCTCGCGAAAAAATAGTGGATGCAACTTGATCGCTTTATCTCACCGCGCGAGTCATCATCTACATGTTCATCGATTGACGTTTCACTGACGCAAGCATCACACGCTTCTAAAATCTTTAGACCCTCTGACCTCGAACGGCCTCCTGGAGACAGCACGCTGCCAGAAGTTCACATTGAACAGCACGCTGCCAGGACTTAACCTTGAACAGCACGCTTCCAGGAGTATACCTCAGACTGCTGGAAGTAAACCTCAGGCATCACGCTGTCGGGAGTATACACATCCTTGGACCGCGTGAATTTTCCCTATCCCTCCAAGAATTTTTTTTTTTCACTTAAGTAAGGCTGGTTCTGCCTCCCCCCACCACCAAACATCTAGAGGCTTCTAGAATATTCTAGAAGCTTCTAGCACGCATTATCACCTGTACAGGTGAGTTAATTGAAAAAGTGGGGACGCTGTATTCATATGTAAAAGTTGAGTGGTGGGGGGAGGCAGAACCAGCCTTGCTTACCTACTGGGAGGGATTTCTGAGCTAGCGGCGGCGGCGGCAAAACTTTTTTTATAATATAGAGAGAGAGAAAAAAAAATCTGGTGTTCTATTTTATATGGATATAGCAGTGTATTTATTGAGAGATGCTGTTATTGAATTTTTCTTTGCAGGAACATTCAATTTTCAAACGTAGCAATGTTCGTTTCTTAACTTCATGACTTCAGGGGGAAAATTCGGGGGGGAAACGCACGCATTTATAATATAGAGAGAAGAGATATGACTAAGGGAGTAATTAAGGGGGAAAATTCTTGAAACGGCGGCGGCGACGAAATTTCTTTTATAATATGGAGAGATTTATTGTATGTTTTGATATATCTCCTATAAATGATAAAATTTAGTTTGTTCTTTGCAATTAAGTTATAACTTAAATATCAATTTTGATATTACGAGCGAGCGAGTATTTTGGCTTGTATGTATAAATAGCGTGAAAAATTAGTTCCAGTGCTCATTCTGCTCTGACCTCTAGAAGCCGTAACATCGGTGAATCCTTTTGTTTGATTATTAAAATTGTCTGGAATATACTTTTATAGTTATTTATTCGAATTATTGCAGTATCAGAAGCAGACTAAACGTTCGGAAGGCTGCGCAGATTAAGTTTATTATACTTTCCTGTTGTTTATTAATGACATCTGCACATGCGTGAAAATAACTCTGAATAGCGTGAAATATTGGTTCTAGTGCTCATTCTGCTCTGAACTCTAGAAGCGGTAACATCAGTGAATCCCATTATTTTGATTATAAATTGTCTGAAATATACTTTTATAGTTATGCACTCGAATTATATATATATATATATATATATATATATATATATATATATATATATATATATATGTGTGTGTGTGTGTGTGTGTGTGTGTGTGTGTCTGTGTGTTTGTGTGTGTGTGAGTAATAATAATAATAATTAATTTATTTGTAATTATGACGTATGAAGAAATAAAAATATAAGAACATCAATTAAGGAGACAGATACACCTTAAATAGTCAAAAAATGAAAAATTCAATTTTTTGTTTATATTTTGCCCAAATTGTTTAAAAATGAATTAAACTATTAAATATATATTTAGGTATAATATAACATAAAACCATGTTTCTCTGTGCTATATTATCAGGTATGACATTTCTTCAAAGGCCAAAATTCAGAATTTCCATTTTTCAGCTACCGCAGACTTACTTAAGATTTGGGCTTTGAAGGGAACTTTTATACTAATAGATATGCTTCGAACACATATAGTTTCCAGATGAGTGTGGGGTTTTATAAATAAATATTATTTAAAAAAGTTTTCTGAAAATAATCATCAATAATTGTTTAAACACTTTAAAAATTAACAAATTTTATGTTAATATCCAGACAACTATTTTAAATAATATTTTTGTACAAATCATACCGTTTAGGGGGTAAAAAATGTTACCACGTTATAGAGGGCACTTAATGGAATATATTCACAAAATTGCAGCAATCTGTAAGAATATTAATTTTTTGAGTGATCTACCTTAAGTTCAATGAATCGTTCTACCGAAAGAAAATTTCGATCGGACATTTTGTTTTTCTAAAATCTTGGAAATACGAACAGATGTTTACGCGTACTTCGTCGTACTCATGCGATTGCAGCGCTAACCTTAAAATCTAATTTTATATAAAACTTTTTAAATAAAGCTTGCAAATGAAAATCTGTGTCTGTAGCGCCGTAGTGTTAAGTTTAATAAATCGTTCTACCGAAAGAAAAATTCGATCAGACTTTCTGTTTTTCTAGAAGTTTGAAAATACAAAATACTCCGTGGTGGATTTGCGAAGCTTTTGCGCCGACATCTCCTTGATTATTTGACGTGTCAACATTAAATATACTTATAAATATTAGATGTACACTTGATGGTAGTTAATTATTGTGGAACGTTTTTGAAATGCTCCAATAAAATTGCCAGGCTGATAAATTTTAACCAATCAAAAGCATGACTTCGGAAACGTTTTATAAGAATTAATTACCATCTAGTATAAATGAATATATTTAATACAGCCAACATTCTATGAAAGTAGTTATAGCTACTAGTACACAAGACCGGCTTAAAAATTATAGAATAAAATATAAATAAATTTTGACTATTAAAAAATGTTTTTAAACTCTTTGTAATTATTTGATGACAGTATGATTTATATTAGCAAAATCTAACAAAGAAATAATATTAATTAATCTTTTTTTTTATTTACATTTATAAAATAATGTAAATTGTGAGATTAAAACAATCATAATATTTATATTCTGTACTAAAATGTAATACAGAATACGATATTTACTTTTATATTAAATGATAGCGATATCTTTAATCCCTAACGAAAAAGAAAAATGAAAACAATTTAAAAAAAAACGTTATAAACTGCAGATGATAGCAGAAAAACGTCGGAATTGAGACACAAATAACAGTAATCTTTTGTTGTCTTCAGTTTTATTTAGTTTGCTAGATACTTTAGTTGAATTTTTTTCAGGTGTAAAATTTTACAATTTAGAAAATAAATAAAAAAATGAATACAACAAACAATAACTATTAATAATCTACACATTTTTCTTAACTTTTTCAAAAACACGCCTTCAATAACATAAACAAGAAAAATAACTTTCAAAAAAGTAAAAGGTTAAGTGAGTTTCATATATTCCGCAACGAAATAACATAAAAAAGAACTGAGATCAATCAACCAAAGTCAAGTTTATTATATTTAATCATAATAAAGCAACAAAATTTTTTTTGGTTTAAGGGCTTACTCAACTTAAAGATACTTACTACGTAACTTGCCATGACCGTTTCATTGTACTTATGGTGTTTTTATGACGTTATAATAAA